>NC_091460.1:37410552-37688052 GCF_027789765.1 Dendropsophus ebraccatus | reverse complement strand
CATGGGAGGGAAAAGAAAAGACCCCGTCCCCGCCCCAAAGGTGTAAAGTAAAGAACTGATAAATGTGAAAAAAATCCATACCACAGCATCTAGGAACTCAATACATCTCTTCAGCTCCGGCCGGGTGTCACAGAACTGTCTGAAGAGGAGTCTTCCGATCGGCTGCTTCTCACACACACTGCTGTAGTCTCTTTCTGGTGGAGAATAAAAAAAAAAAATTAAAGGTTACACCACTGTAGGACCCCAAGAAGGAAATACATTGCTTCACAGCGCTCAGTGGGGTCCCCATAACATTGGGGGGTGACATTTACTCTTTCAGTTATATGCTATATACCTAATGGCCGGCTTACTGAGTCACACACACAACTTATTTATAGAAGCATCATTTGCATTAGATCCAGCATGGAGGAAATTCATACAAGCAAATCTCCACTGAAGAGAAGGCTTGGATGTCAGCACCACTAATAGGATAGAAAATTATTTAAAAAATGATTATTTTAGGCGCAGTAGTGTTAGGCCTGGGCCACAGTGCAAGGTTTTGTACAACTGCATGATGAGTGTAACTATTGTTTCTGTGTCTAGTTAAATATTTTTGCACGTATGTTCATGTCGCTAATTTATTTTCATCTCCCGATATGCTGCTCTCTTCCTCTAATTGTTGACAGCTCATTGTAAAGGGTACAGACCACCACTCTACTGTAAAAGCAGTGGTCTGGTTGGGTTATACAGATAGATGTAGCCCTAGCCTTAAAGGGGTTGTTTCACTTTACACCATGTTTGATAAATCTCCCCCATTGTTTCAAGGAAAGCAAGAACCAATGTGTTAAAATGGTTGAAGGGGGGGGGGGGGGAATAAGACGAATGTATATTATCCATGAGAACTAATGTATTTTTGTTCTGCGTGGCATTCCATTTACAAGAATGGGTTCACTTTAAGATGACTTGTAGAGTCTATGGAATTAGCAGCAGACAGGTCTGTGTCAGTGTTCTAATCTGGGAATATTTAGCGGTCAGATAGCTGCATGCAGTCTGGGGTGTCCAGGACTCCAGCAGTGAGCGCTATCCACATCTCAATGGAAAGAAGGATCCGGACGCATTTAAATCAGAAATAGAGAAAGGTCTTATGAATATTAATATGTCGTCTGGTATGAGATTCTCAGGTATGAGGAAGCCATTCATTACCGCAGACGGGGAGGAATGTATGCACGGCCTAGTATATCACCAGCTACTAATAACTTGCGGGAAAGCTGAAATCCTTCTGCCGGCTACCATATACTTTAGAAGTTTTAACATCTAATACTATACAGAAGAGTACATGTGAGAAGATTTCTACTAGAGGAAAAAGTTTGATCATCCTAAATTTCACTTCCGGTGCCAAACCGTGTGGCACCTGCTAGTTTTGCCGGCTGTAGTCTAACATAGATGGAGGTAATATATTAATAGTATTTACTTATAAACCTTTGAAACCAAAAACAAAGTAAAGAACACATGCGGCAAACAAGCCAAGAGCATTCTGGGTGAGCAGATGTTATAATACAGCCGAGGAGCGTTCACATACACGGTTTATAACAGAGTCCAGCCGCATCTGTATATCATGTGTCCGGATTTACGTTTGTAATCTGGCGACCCCATCACCGCACGGATCTGCCCCACCTTACTGTAGCCGTACAATGGAGCCATTAATGGGAAGAATAACATCCATTGTGCTATCATTTATAGCTTCTATCATCTGGTTCAGATTTGTCACAAAGGATCTTGGAGGTGGAAGAAAGTATCAGGGATGGGGTCTCCGCTGTGAGATAATCGCACTAAGTTATTTAGATTTAGGAGAACAACTACATTAAACAGACACGTTCAATCATCTGGATCTTAAAGGGATTTTCAGCTTTCCTTATCAGTGTATAATAGAAAGCTGCGCAATTTAAGACTTAAGATCTCTGAGTGATGTCAGTACATGTAAACATATAGAAAATGAAAGCTCTACCGATCTAATACTTATCAGCTGACAGGTTGCTAGGATGTTGGCAATCATCTGTGAGCTAAATACTTCCACAGCAAATAATAATAATAATAATAATAATAATAATAATAATAATAATAATAATAAATCAGACATTGCAAGGATTCAGTTATCTATCAAGTCAAAGTGAGGTCCCTGCTCGCAAGAGCTTATAATCTATGAGGAAAGAGTTGGACACAAAGTGAGAGGGTTAAAGGAGAAGTCCGGTGGATTATAAAATCCGGCAGCGGAATATTGATTTCAAGTAAGGATGGTCCGAACCTGCAGGGGTTCGGCTTCGTACGAACCCGTACTCTCGGCAATGATTCCCGCTGTCTGCCCGCTCCATGGAGAGGGAGGACCGCCTGGAAAACTGGGATACAGCCATAACCATAGGCTGTATCCAAGTTTTCCAGGCGGTCCTCCCGCTGTATCCACCCGCTGCACGGAGCGGCCAGACAGCGGGAATCTGATGCCGAGCGTTCGGGTTCATATGAACCGGAACCTCGGCAGGTTCGGACCATCCTTAATTTCAAGTACTAACTTACATCTTCTAATGCCCACAGTGAGTGACAGGAACGGCCGCAGGACCCCCCCCCCCCCCGGGCTGTGGGATCTCCAGAGTGAACACGCCATGACCCGGCTGATGGACTGGCCACTCATCCAATCAGTGAATGGGTCGGGACGCTGCTCTAGTCACTGATTGGCTGAGCAGCAGCCGGGAGTCATGATGTCATCACTTGTCGGGAGAAAATGACTTCCGGTGGGGTTCCCGCGGCTAGTCCCGCCATTTACCATGGGCACAGGAGAGGTAAGTTAGTACTTGTAACCAATTTCCCCCCTGCCCCTGCTGACCTCCTTTAAGGTGCTTCATTTCTACAATGGTCTGGCCATATTTTATTAATTGAATTGTGTAAGTAAAGATGGATGAACCTGTGGCCATCTAATGTATAAATACTGTAGGTCTCAGTGCTTGAGGAATAGAGGATAGGGGAATGGTGATGGTGGGGATGAGTAATTTAGGGAGTCTTATAAACTGAATGAAAAGATGAACTTTTGAAGGCACGTTTAAAGGGGTACACCGGCCAAACATTATATTTAACCGAGACACCCAGAACCAAAACCTATACAACATTGCAAAAGCATTGAATTATATAATCTGGCTTGTTGGCTCACTTTCTGTGCAGCTCTGACCGCCAGAAGTGTATAACTTGCGCCACGGACCAGCTCCGTTCCAGCCGGTCCACCATTTTGTGTTGTGAAGTCACCTTCCTGGATAAACCGTCCTCCTATTCCGAGATAGCACTTGTGTGTCGTACTCTTGCGGTAAGTGAGAGCATTGCCGACAGAGCAGAAGCATTCGCCCTGCCTCCCACTGAGATGTTCAGTCATATGACACATGACAGTCACATGATATTGCAAGCAGGCATAAATCATATTAAATCAGGCGTGAGAGGAGGCCCCCCCACCCGCCCATCAGGTGAGAGGGGGGATACGGCTGTCATACTCGACCAGGTCATATGTTATATGGTTGCCAACCATCCAAAAGTTCATTTTCCTTGTAGTGTCTGGCTACAGACACTACTACTGGCAATATCCTATATACTGTATACAGCAGCTGCATTATTTGCTTGCCATGTAGATGGACCCATACAAACCAGTCATTGTAAACCTCTTCAGTTTTCAAGTGCTTTTTGGAGGTCATCACAAATAAAACGAGTTAATGTTTAAAGTTCACCCGTTCAGAGGCAGGGTGCGAGTGGAAAGAGTTCCTGAACTGTTATGGAAGTCATCAACACAAGCTGGTTGAGAGCTATTGACTCAGTTCAATACCCCTTAGTCCATTGTATAACCGGAGGTTACGGAACGCACACACGGTGTGTATATTTGGCAGGCTTGGATATAATTAGGGCAGAAGCCTGAATCAACAGAATAAACCTTTGGGTCTGGCGGGATAGCTGTGAAAACATGTCCACTCCAAATTAATGTAAAGTGTTTCATTAGTCATCTGAGAGCACGCGGAGACAACACGGTCAGATGGGAGGACGGCATTCTACGGCAAACCACAGGGACTAATCACCAAACCAACATTTACTAAACTCAGTCGTAAAATTATAATTGTGTTGGTGCGATAGTAAAACTGAACATAGATGGGCACAGTGCTTCCACTTAGCAAGTCGTACCACATAATGTGAGCAGGGATACAGAGGAGTCTCTGTGTCATATCAAAGAACACACACAATTACAAGTGGTGTAATGAGGATGACGACCATCACCCTCAATAGACAACGGCTGCTTTCAAAGGGTGTTATGTACGGCTTCATAGCATTTAAAAGGTTAGTCTTGTGATTAAACGTTACATTCTTCGATAGATCTTGGAAAAACAGGGAATAATTTAAGAAAAGTGCTCCTGTGTTTGGCTATTGCTGATATACACGCATTTAGATTTATTTTCAGAACGTTCACCTAATGTGGCAGAGTATGGGAGAAAAAGCTTCTGCTGGCCGATACAATGGCAGCAATGTGCCACCAGTATACAATGGCAGCAATGTGCCACCAGTATGCAACAGAACCTAGACTGCTGGAGGCTACTGAGCATGTGCGTCCTCTTCCCCTGCATAGATTCGGTGGACATTCCGAGAAAAAAAAAAAAAAGGGTTGAAGCGATACTGTACTCAGCTAACCAACCCCTGCAAACCATGGGTACACAGCCTTAAAGGGGTACCACAGTCACAAAAATCTTTCAAATCAGTCAGAAAGTTATATAGATTCCTACTTTACCTTTATTTAAAAATCGTGTGTCTTCTAGTACTTCTCAGTTTCTGTATGTCCTGCAGGGAATTGTGTATTCTTTCCAGTCTGACACAGTGCTCTCTGTTGCCATATCTATCCGTGTCAGGAACTGTCCAGAGCAGTAGCAAATCCCCATAGAAAACCTCTCCTGCTTTGGACAGTTCCTGACATGGACAGAGGTGGCAGCAGAGAGCACTGTGTCAGACTGGAAAGAATACACCACTTCCTGTAGGACATACAGCAGCTGATAAGTGCTGGAATACTTGAGATTCTTAAATAGAAGTAAATTACAAATCTGTACAACTGTAACACCAGTTGATTTCAAATAAACATTTTGTTGTAGTACCCCCTTAACCCCTAGACGACTAAGGACGTACCGGTATGCCCTGGAAGTCTGTGCCCAGACAACCCTTAGCGTACAGGCACGTCCTTTGCTACGAAGTGCGCTCCATAGCAGGTGGGGGTGGCTGCAGTGAGCAGCCCAGCCCTCACTGTTAATGACAGGCTGCAGTGATGTTGTTAACCCCTTGAACGCCGCCATCGCAGCATGATGGCAGCGTTGAAGTGTAAGTGACAGGGGGAGTCCCCTGTCACTTACCGATCAGGACCCCCGCAGTGTGACTGCGGGGGTCCCAATCATTGTAACGGACTGTTGGAGGTCTCTCACCTGCCTCTGTGCGGTCCGATCGGCGATCTGCTCACTGAGCCTGCACAGGCAGGCCCAATGAGCAGGTCGCCCATCACACTGATCAATGCTATGCCTATGGCATAAGCAATGATCAGTGGGAATAATGTAATAAATGAATGTAAAAGTCCCCCAAAGGGACTTAAAATGTGTAAATAAAAAAAGTAAAAATTAATTATTACACTACCCCAAAGCCCCTCCCCCAATAAAAGCTTAAATTTCCTCCCCTTTCCCATTATATAAATAAAACATATAAATAAATAAAACATATAATATACTGTAGCGTGCGTAATTGTCCGATCTATTAAAATATAACAAGCGTCATCGCAAACAGCGTAGACGAAAAGAGAGGGAAAAAAGTGCGCGGATTACCGATTTTATGTTACTATATATATATATATATATATATATATATATATATATATATATATATATATATATATAAAATTTATAAAAAGTGATCAAAATGTCCGATCTTCACAAATATGGAATTAATAAAAACTAGAGATCATGGCGGAAATAATTACACCCCATACACCATACAGCCCCGTAGGGGGAAAAACTAAAACAGTTATAAGCATCACAATATATATATATATATATATATATATATATATATATATATATATATATATATATATATATATATATATATATATATCATTAGAGAAGCTGTGTAAGGCTGGGTTCACACTACATATATTTCAGTCAGTTTTGTGGTCCTCATATTGCAACCAAAACCAGGAGTGGATTAAAAACACAGAAAGGATCTGTCCACACAATGGTGAAATTGAGTGGATGGCCGCCATATAACAGTAAATAACGGCCATTATTTCAATATAACAGCCGTTGTTTTAAAATAACCGCAAATATTTGCCATTATATGGCGGCCATCCACTCAATGTCAACATTGTGTGATCAGATCCTTTGTGTTTTTAATCCACTCCTGGTTTTGGTTGCAATATGAGGACCACAATACTGACTGAAATATACGTAGTGTGAACCCAGCCTAAACCTGCATATGGTTGTGTTCGGACTGACCTATAGAGTAATAGTATCATGTCGCTTTTACCATATAGTGCATAACGTAGACACAGGAACCCCCCAAAAGTTACCATATTGCATTCTTTTTTACGATTTCACTGATTTATATCTTCATAAATAATAATTTTGGGGCTCCATCATACATGTTATGGTAGAATGAAAGACGCCGTACACAGTACAACTATTCCTGTAACAAACAAGCCATGGGCTTGTAGATAGAAAACTGAAAATGCTAGAGCCCTTAGAAGGGAAGGAGGAAAAAACTAAAACAAAAATCTAAATTTGCGCGGTTCACTGCGTCATTTTGAGCCTGGTCCTCAAAGGGTTAAGGGGATAGTGTATAAAACAAGGATTTTTGTTTTGGTGTCCCTTCCTGTGTTACACCAATCCTTCAGTATAGCCTAGTGTCCCTTTAATAAATATACTAATGCTTTCTACGTGACTAGTCTGCCTACTAATTATAATAAAAGTATCTGGACATGGTAATCAATATACCAATACCCGTGCACAGATACAATACCATGCAGAATAAAGGCCCTATTCCAGGGAACGATTATCAGACGATAATTGTCCTGTGGAATAGGAGGCAACGATCAGCAGACATCGTTCATATCGGCTGATCGTTGAAGTCGTTTGTCTTTCAACATGTTGAAAGACAAATGACTTATATAGCAACGATCTGCTGCTGCAGCAGACCGCCGCTATATCCTATGGGCTGCCTGGACGATCAGCGATTACCTGGGCAGCTCCACGTGGCCCTCTCCGGACTCGCTGCAGCCGCGTGGAATAGCTCACAGCGCTCGTTTGCTCCTCAGAGTCGGGCCGTGGAATACGGCCTTAAGCTGATGTACTCTCTAGCCATATTTAACACCAGGCATGAGAAAAACACTCAGCCAATAGGACACAAGCATGATACTTGCTGGGCTATAGACGCCACACCATATGTCATATTCACTTGTAGACTATAACCTAAGCAATGCCTTTAAGGGTTAGCAAATATATCAGTGAAATATATATATATATATATATATATATATATATATATATATATATATATATATATATATATATATATAAAATCTAAGCAAAAAATCTGGAATGAAAGTGACGTCATGAACCTCAAGTGAACTCTAAAGAGAAACCCCAGACTGCGCAAAATAAATCATCTCAGCTACAACATAGAGGAAAGTCTCCTACCCCTTTTATTATCCTGAGTACAAAAGCCAAAATTAGTTGAAATGCAAACAACATATACCGGTGTATTATATCATCTAAGGAAAATGCATGTGTAATAAAATAATCTTTTACATAATGCTATTTAACTCGATGCAGCACATAATGCAGTATAATAACAGGAATATCATCAGCTTCAAAAGTACAAAATGACTCATATAATGTACATTATTTGCTATGGTCTCACATTATAAACACTATGCATGACTTCTGGCGATATGAAAGAACCTTTGGACACTTATTTTTCATCTTCCTTTTTAAGGGGTTGTCCAGGGTCAGTATAAAAGGTCTGATGTTCGTCGAGATAGTGTTAAAGGGGTTTTCCCCCCTTGAGCTAATAAAATAAATAAAATGCTCACAAACCTAACTGATCTTACTCACCAAATCCACCAGAGTATTTTGAGCCATCTCCTGTTTTTCTAGCTGCTTCCGTTCCATAGTTCCAAGTTTTTTTAAAAAGCCGATCTATATCCAACATGGCGCTGGCCAGAAAAGGCTTTGAAGAGACGGAGGACATGTGATCCCGACACGGAGGGTGGGGGCCAGGAGCAGGGAGCAGTGTTGGAACGGACTGAGTTTTGATGATTCTATGCGTTTAATGGGGGTGAATGCATCTAGATAACAGCAAAACTGTGCAGAATCCATAATAAATTGATATTGAAAAGATGGAAAGCTATGGGTGGGTAACTTATTAATGCAAAAATAATCTTGGGGCGGAAAACCCCTTTAAGTTTGTCTAACAGTCTGGTATTGTAGCTTAAAAAGCACAAAGAGAGCCAGCAACCTGCAACTTCACAAAATAGACTCCCTCCAGCAAACACACTATAAAAACCTGTTTATTTATTTTTTAATAAGGATTTTACCAAACCATTTGATCAAACATTTATGTACCATCTCACCACGTTAAGGTGGACCTCAGAGAGATGGTCCCTAATACTGTATGCCCAGTTTGTAGACTTAAAGCGTAACTGTCATTTCAGGGTCATTTTTCTGAAAACATTAAATATCTATAGTACAAGCGATTTGAAGAAACTCTGTAATAGGTTTTATGTACCAAAAGAGTTTCCTTCTGTACTGAAAAAGCAATCTCCCAGCCTCCCCCCTCACTTCAGATGAAGCAGGATTTCTGTCTCCATTATGTGGCTATGGAGAGGGGAGGGGCTGTTAGGAGTGACTGAGCACGGAGCAGTCCGGCAAAGCACAACACCCTGCAATCTTCTCTCAGTAAGTTCATAGATAAGCACTGACCTTTCTGACACCTGAATTTAGCGTTTTAGGTGCCCAGACAGTCTACAAACAGCTGACCTTCATGTCACCTCTTCCTGCTCCCTCATGTCCCTCGGCCCCTCCCCCCTCCATAAGGATAGAATGGAGAGCAGAGCCAGTCTTCACTGGCTTCTGTGTAATGAAGACGTGTTTGCCTGATAATGCACAGATAAGAAGTCAGGGGGGGAGGCTGGGAGATTGCTTCTTGAGTACAGAAGGAGGCTTTTTTGGCTGATAAAACCTATTACAGAGTTTCTTAAAATCGCTTATACTACTGATTTCTGCAATAAAAAAAAAATACATGACAGTTACGCTTTAAAGTCCAAGGTTTTTCTTGTGTGTACGATGGTGGGAGTATATGCGGTGAGTTCTGACACTTGCTGCACCATTTTTTTTTTCTGTTTTTGTTGGAATTGCAGCTTAGTCTTAGGGCCATAAAGACGTCCCATTCCCTATTGTAAACGAGCGTCGATCTGCTAAATTGGCGCTCGTTTACTGTGCGTATCACACGGCTCGATTATCGTGCAGCAAGGGCTCCATACCAGCTGCGTGGTCTGCCTCCATGGTAGCTACACCACTGCCTAGTACCAACACAGACATTGAGAATTACTGTGCAATGGTATCAAGCGCCAAGGGAAGGCTCCATTACACAGTATAGTAGCAAGTTAAATTATAACTACAAAGCATGTGCATTAAGGGGTGTGGTCTGACAGGGCCACCACCCCTTATTTCTTCCAGGCCACAGAAAGCTGTCAATCAAATCAAGTGAGGATCAGGTGCTAATCATCATTAAAAAAAATATATATATATTAGAGCCACATATAGCTTGTTCATAAATTAGAAATTTGCTCATGCCCCTTTGCAATGATAGAGCATTAATCTTAATAAGAACTGTGTAATGCCTGATTTGCCCTGTGATGGCGCTGCAGATTACACAGGATATATTGTGTGTAAATATTGCTAGGTATACTGTATTTATTTTACAACAAAATGTAAAGATACAGCAAGAGGAGCGGCAAGTTCTAAGAGTCAATGTGCGGTCACCATGCAGATTATGAGAATTCTAAAATAAAGAAAATAGGTCGTAAATCCCCATTTAAAAGAAAAGGGAAAAAAAACATAAAAAGCGGCAATGTTATTAAGTGCAGTAAAAGTAAATAGGAAGAACATCATTCTGTAAATATACTCCTCGTACGAACAAAGAGCTCCCATTTACACAGAGCAAGTGTGATTGCATTACCAGAAACACTGCAATTGTTTGTCACTCATCCGTTTTCTCAGAATTCTGGTCGACCGGAACGCATTTTCAATGACGATTTTTAGGTCTGAACTAATATTTAAAATAAAACATTTGCTGAGAACCAACTCCACAAAACTTTCATTGCATCTAAAGGATGGCGCAAAAGAGTGGATACTGGAGTGTGGTGCTGTTATATTCTCATGTATACCACTTGGAGAGCCCCAAGATATTTATAGCAAATATAGTGTATAGGGGACTCCTGGCATACACCTCTGGAAGGCTGCTATGTACATTACATTAATGTAAAGGCAAACAGTGGAACACATTGCCCAGTCAGAGAAGAAAGTCCTGGAGAAGCTCAGATGATGTAATCATAAATACAGTTACATCATCAGACCCTTTCTAGGAAAGCCAGTCAGTCATCCCCTCCTAAGCTTCCTCCAAAGTGACGGTACTGCAGACAGCCACCTGACATTTTAAATGGGCACTTTCATTTAAAAAAAAACATTGAGCAGATCAATAGTACAAGTGAAAATAAGATACTATGTAATATATCTTATCAGACAAACAATGCTTCCCCTGTTGTAAAGAATCTTCCCTTTCCCTGCTTAACTATCAACCATTTTAAAAAATCAGCTCACCAATTACTTTTGTTTACTGGTTATGACTTCAAGGATCACATAACAAGCAGTATAAGTCTATGGAAGGGGGTGGAAGAAGGAGAAAGCTTGGAGGGGGGAGTATGTGGTGTCCCACCATGGGTGTTACTAGTTTGTACACCCTTCGCAAAAGGCTGTACTCTAGTATAAGTAAAAAGTGTTAATGAAGTAGAACCTAAGTTTTGCTACTAGATGTCGCTAGTATGTATATTGTGTGTTTAAGAATTGCACAGCTGTAGTACTCAAGGGGTTATTTTTGTTTGTAATTTGTGCACCAATGAGAGCTCTCTCTTTTTCACCTATCTCTGTTCTATTTCCTCTTTTCACTCTCTTCTCACCCACTCACAGCATATATTACATACCCTGTAGGAAGTTGTCACATGGGGAGAGGAAGTGTAGTGACACACTTAGTCAGTCTTAGTCTGGTTCCTGTACAGAGAGGACACAAGCCAGAACGGTGCTTACAGCAGTCAAGTTGGGCCCTGGCTTATGCCAGGTCCCCTGTTAGAGGCTGAGTCCAGTGTAGTCTAGTCTGGAGTGTGATAGTGGACAGACAAACGTGGGAAGCACGGACACTCTTTTCTTGAAAGCAGCACTTCTACACACTGTGCAGTGCTAAACACTCACAGAGGAGACAAAGTCAGAGATCATCCCAGCCCACGCCGAGGACAAGTCTAAAGGTGCAGGACAGTATCCGGAAGCAAGGGACTGATCTGGATAGAGTACGTAGGCTTCTAGCAACTTTGCTCTATCTTGCAGCACGGGTGTAACCAGAAAATTCTGACCACTCTGCTCAACCCAGGTAATTAGGTCTGGGGCTTGTGTCACCCTCATAGGACGGGTCACCTGACACTGGGGGGCAATAAGTGGTGCAAAGACAAGAAGTCAAAACACGGGCACAAGTATTCTACGTCTGAAGTTCCGGCAGAGCACATTACTGCTTGGGTTGGGACTCTTGTGACATCCTCCTCTCTGCTTCTCTGTACTCACTCTACTTCTCAGCACGCAACCAAGCCCGCTTGGCTATTCTACCTCTCAAGCTCTCAGCACAGGTCTTGTCAGTCAAGCCCAAAGTATATGGTCAAGCTACAAGTCTAGTATACTACTTTATCAAGTATTCCTGAAACAAGGGGACTTTATTTATGGTGATGGGGCTCAGCGATTATTACTTAAACACCGACACAGTAATTGCATCTCCCCTTTCTGTGGGTGGCGATACCAATAGTCCGGGTGGGTCACAATTCCACTCCGGACCACCGTGATACGCACCCAAGGGACCCTCTCACAGCCCGGCAGGTCACCAACCACAGGGGAAAGGGTATAGCTCGCCGCTCTAAACTAAAAGCTGGTGTGCCTCCATACCTGTGTGCCCACCTGGCACTGGCGTCACCACAGTACAACATCTGGCTGAGCTATATCTCGACCAACCACCACAGTAGTGGCGTCACACAGTACCATCTGGCAAGTGACTGGTCGAGCCTCACAGCAGTACATGAGTAAACACACACACTTCAGAGGGAGGGAAATATGCAACATAAAGGCCAAATATAATGTACACACAGGACAGCTTATTCTAATAAGTCATATGAAATGACGCAGCTGGTCAGCTCATGTAGTAAAAGTCAACCATACAGTATATAGGGGATGTTAGGTTGCCCAGAATATATGGTATAGGTATAGGTATGTTGCTGCACTGTATATAAGGACCATTGGGATGGACTCAGAGGGGAGTCAGTTGGAGACTTGAAGGAAAAGTCCCATGAAATGAATAAATGACAGGAAGGCAGGGGTGTGCGGGAACATAATAAAGTATACTTACCTATCCTTGTGCCCTTGAGTGGCATTACTTGGTCTCAGTGACAATTGCCGGCCTTCTGCAGCTCCTCCAGCTGAAACATCACATACCCGGATGACAGCCAATCAGTGACAGCCAAAAATGACAGCCAACTTTGTTTTTTATGTTCTCGCACCTTCCTGCATCCATGTCTATCTTTTAAGTAGCTGGCATTTAAAGGAACCATATGGCTACACTGTCCATAGGGCACATGTGGCTGGCACAGTACAAAAGTGACCTGGGTGGCATTGTATTTAAACGCTGTATGATTATCACTATAAACAGGGACAAGAACTTATCACCTTACAAGACATTATGGCTGACACTTCATTTTCATCCTGGAGCTGACTGTTTCAAAGGTTCAGGGAAAAAAAAATAAAAAAATCTTTCATATACTATAATGTAGAGAAAAATAAAATCCTTGGACGGCGTAATCCACGACCACGTAGCTGGGCCCATAGAACTATCCACAATTGAGGAAACTATGTGGAACGTTTTGTTTTTTTATTACCGAAAACTTTATGAACTTATGAGCAATCTAGTTTCCCTTGTTTATAAAGATCTTTTACTGACACATAGAAAGCCGAGAATTTTTAAACAACAACTCACAAAGACCGCACAACCAGAAGACTAAAGGGGAAAAAAGTAAAAATAATCCTCATATTACTTACAGTTAAATAAAAGCAGCTTAAGTTTGTTTAGAGCTGGATGGTGTCTCATGGGAATGAATTCTCCCCTTGCATTGTTATTATAAGCTGCCAGTTCTCATGTCACTCATGGTACAGGAGACAGAGGAGACAGCGCACAGTCTGAACATACGCACGAGGCTGCAGATCCAATTGCCTTGTTTATTCAGTGATTTTTATAGCATTATCTGCATTCTTTGTTCCAGCTTGTCGTACGGTCCTGAATATGGGAAGATTTACCAAGACAAAGGATAAATTACTTCTATTTAAAAAATCTCAAGTCTTCCAGTACTTATCAGCTGATGTATGTCCTGCAGGAAGTGATGGATTCATTCCAGTCTGACATAAAGCACGCTGCTGCCACCTCTGTCCATGTCAGGAACTGTCCAGAGCAGGACTGGTTTTCTATGGGGATTTGCTACCGCTCTGGACAGTTCCTGACATG
This sequence comes from Dendropsophus ebraccatus, assembly GCF_027789765.1. NCBI lineage: Eukaryota > Metazoa > Chordata > Amphibia > Anura > Hylidae > Dendropsophus > Dendropsophus ebraccatus. Next base: position 37,674,168 of record NC_091460.1, on the reverse strand, counting down.
GACAGAGGTGGCAGTAGCGAGCACTGTGTTAGACTGGAATGAATACACCACGTCCTGAAGGGCATACAGCAGCTAATAAGTACTGGAAGACTTGAGATTATTCTTTATAGAAGTAATTTACAAATCTATATAACATTCTGACACTAGTTGATTAGAATTTTTTTCCTCTGGAGTACCCCTTTAAATCCCATTAAAACATTTACAGTGTGTTACATTATATAAATCTGTCTGCCTTCATCTACCATAAACGGTGGCTTAGAGTAAGTTCACACCATATTCGTGCCGTCAAGACACATATACATCGAAAAATTTTCAGAATAGGGCTCTGACATATCTTTGCACGGAGAGGCACAAGCCCCATTCATTTCTATTCAGATTGTGACTACATTTGGGTCATAGCATGCTTCACTACTCCATGGTCATTCATGTCTGTCCCGTGGTCCCATAGACATATAATGAGGCCACTGGATGCAAACCGGGAAATAAAACGCACTACTGCATAATTCTCTTTGCTCATTCTCCTGATTGATAGGAGTCTTCGCAGCGAGACCCCGAATACTGATATAAAGTGTATCTGTTTGGAAAAACTTTTGACACGTCTAAAGTTTAGATCGGTCCGGGTCTGTGTGTTCAAACATGTACTGATCACGAGAACGAGTGGGGAGAGGACCATGGTCTTCTCATGATCAGTACGGGTCTGAACACCCAGACCAATCAAAACTTTTGACATGTCAAAAGTTTTTCCAAACAACAGTGACACTTAACGCTAACCCATCGAGTCCTGGCTCCTAACCATAAGTTCATTGAAGTTTAACATTGCATTTTTTAGTGTCCAACTGACGTATGTACCGGGAAAAAGTTTCCATTCACATAACGGAGGTCAAGTGGTGCCCTTGCTATATACAGTAGTGCGATAGGCTTTTCTAATAATATAATATAAAAATATAAAATAAATAAACATTAATATTATTTTATACATATCCATGTAAAGCTATTTAAAGGTATTATAGACTTTTTAAATGTCCGATTCATTGCGTGCCAAAAGTTTGGTCCTGCTGATTATTTATGGACCTGACAAAGTACTGGGTGTTCAGTACGAAATGTGTTGTTGTTCTTCTAAGACCATTGGTTGCTCGAACCAATGATCCATAACTACTGCTGTTACTTCATTTGCCGAATGGTGATATTAGACCAACGGAGACCTGAGCCTGTGTATCAAAACGTCTTACATCTCTCTGTGCCATGCCTAAAGTTTTGCTAAATGACAGTGACACTTTAATAGCTTGCAATTCTTTTTATGTAGTAGTAACAATGATGAAAAACATGAAGGACAACAACTGGCGTACAGTGGAGTTATAGCTCTTATAACCTGTCCCAAAGACAATGCTATCTGTTTTATCACTATCATGTCATAGAACGGAAGGAGCTGAGCAGATTAATGTATATTCTTTGAAAAAGGTTTAACCTAGAAACGAGTTGTCCATATTAAACATGATTTTAAAGTGACTCTGTACCCACAATCTGCCCCCAAACCACTTGTACCTTTGGATAGCTGCTTTTAATCCAAGATCTGTCCTGGGGTCCGTTCAGCAGGTGATGCAGTTATTGTCCTAAAAAAACAACTTTTAAACTTGTAGCCCCGTGCCCAACGGCCGGGGCCTAGATTGTGTGTGCATTAGGCTGGCACACCCTCCCTGCCCTCCTCATCATTAGGAATGCTCCAGGCAGATTTTCTACTATTCATAACTGTGTCAGCACGGCACATGGGCTGGATCGTCAAGGCACCTGTGCAGTGTGCAGACAGGAGAAATGTTCTAGGGGCATTCATAATGATGGAGAGGGTGGGGAGGAGGGACGAAGGGGTGGTGCAAAGTTAGGGCACAGATATTCTAAACCGCGGCTGTTTGACTCAGGGCTGCAAGTTTAAAAGTTGTTTTTTAGGACAATAACTGCAACACCTACTGAACGGACCCCAGGACAGATCTTGGAATAAAAGCAGCTATCTGAAGTGGTTTGGGGGGGGGGGGGGAGATTGTGGGTATAGAGTCACTTTAAACTACCTACTACTACTCCTATCATTCGCTCTGCACCAGTACTACTACAGATTGCCGTACCAGCGCCTATGCACCCGAACCCTTGCTACTTGTGGACCTCAACTCGTATTACCTGCTTCATTCACAGTCTGCTTTAGGGGACCGGAGAGTTGGGAAGGCAGTGAAAAGCCTAAATCTACTTGCGCCCAGCAGTGCCGTGCTCGTAGCATGACCGCATCAGGCGAGTGTGCAATTCTCTCACCACTAGTACCCCCTCTTTGCCAGTTTGCGGATTACACTTGTAGTGCCTCTCCTTCTCTTTGGGGAAATATTTAGTATAACTTGTGACTTGTTGATTGAAATCCCTGCTTATTCTGTGGTAAGGAGTCCAGTGGGCGGTGTCACTCAATGGACTGGACTCTTTAGCATGAAAACATCAGAGATTTCTAATTCTCCATCAGAGAATTAAAATTAATACTGAATCTTTTCCTATGAATATATATATCAATCAATCCGCTCAGCTCCTTCTGCTCTATAACATGGCAATAGCTTAGGTAGTATTTTCATAGTGACTAGTTCCCCTTAAGGGTATGTTCACTTGAAGCATATGTGCACTTGTGTAGAACATAACAGGGTTTCTATCATGTATTGTACTAGCTTTGTCTGCAAGGTAGGCACCATCATAATACATACAGTACATATTACTCTATGGGGTGCTACAAGGGCTAAATATCAACTAAAAAAAGAGGCACTACAAACAGTGTACACACAAGAATATAATAAGATAGCTTTATTATACCAGGCCTAAAATTAAAACCTTTCAATATACAAAGATACATAAAAAATATTAATGTATTTCTCCACTACAAGCTTATATCAGCCATTACAGGGGATACATAGATGATGCAATGCTATCTCGCAGTCAATTTAGGGTAAATACAATGTAACATACAACATGAATCAAATGTAGTTACCATACATAGGAGAGTCTAATATTCAGTAAGCAAAAACCAGACTGTGAGTGGGACTGGATGAGTGGGAGACAGTAACATGAGATGCAAAAAAAAACATGGACCGACTAAGACACAGAGGCAAATGTGAAGATCTTCTCCTATCTTAATCCTCTTTCCACCAAAAAGTGATGGCGGTGAGTGGAGCAACTTTTATTTTTATGAATTAAAGGGGTAGTGCACCAAAAAAAAATTTCTTTCAAATCAACTGCTGCCATAAAGTGCCAGAGATTTGTAATTTACTTCTATTAAAAAATCTCAAGCCTTCCAGTACTTATCAGCTGCTGTATGCCCAGCAGGAAGTGGTATTATTTCCAGTCTGGAGAGCAGGAGAAGTTTTCTATGGGGATTTGCTCCTTCTCTGGACAGTTCCTGACATGGACAGAGGAGGCAACAGAGAGCACTGTGTCAGACAGGAAAGAAAACACCACTTCCTGCTGGACACACAGCAGCTGATAAGTACTGGAAGGCTTGAGATTTTTTAATAGAAGTAAATTACAAATCTCTGGCACTTCATGGCAGCAGTTGATTTGAAAGAAAAAATTTTTTGGTGCACTACCCCTTTAAGCAAACAAAGATGGCATATAGTGTATTACCTATAACCATGATAGTGTAAATAGGGTTGTAGGGCTATGTCATGATCTGCCCCCCCCTAGAAAACAACTGTATGTCCGCTAAGCTATTATTATTTATTATTATTATTATTATTATTATTATTATTATTATTATTATTATTATTATTATTATTAATAATAATATTATTAAAGTGCCACAAGGAGGCTTCATTCTGCAAATCAAAGAGCCTATTGCTACTTAAAGGTGTAGTCCAGTCCACTGCTGGTCTCCCGTATCTTCTATATCTTCTAATGTCCGGCCTCAGTCGCCAATTAGCCGAGTGGGCAGCTCCAGTTGGCCATGACATCACGGAAACCAGAAGATATAGGAGACGAGCAGAAGACCAGGGGCTGCAGAGAGGGTATAGTTATGTTCTCACAATCTCCTGCCTACAGTGTTTCTTTTATTTTGTCCAGACTCCTCCTTACGTACAGGATTATAGAAACTTCTTATGTAACATACAAAAAATGGAAGGTATAATCCCAAAAAAGGTGGAATGAAAAGTCAATCCTCCAATTACTAGAGATGAGTGGATCTTGAGCATGCTCCGGTTTGTGCAGCATTTGATTACTGGTGTCTGCAGAAGTTAAAAGCAGCCCTAAAGGCCCTATTCCACGGAACGATTATCGTTCATGAACTCGCTCCAACGACCGCTCGTTAACAATAATCGCTTTGTGGAATTGGTGTAAACGAGCGAGCGACAAAAGGTGAAATCGGTAAACTGTCGTTCAAAATTGTTTTTCAGCATGTGGAAAAAAAAAGTCGTTGGTCTTTGAAAGATAATTCGCTAATCGGTTCGTAAAATTAGAAATCTTTCAGTCGTTCGTAAAAAGGTTTAAAAAAAAGTAGGTGTGTCGTATGGTCATGATCACCCCGGCGAACGTTTTAAACGACCATGTAACGACCGCAAAATAATCGTTACACTACATATATCGTTCAGGTTGTGTTATTGTTCGCTAAAAAAAAAAAAAAAAAAAAAATTTACACAGGCTCCCATTTTCATCCAGAGCCGTATTCAATATTACTCACAATTCTTCGGCTCTGTGCTCTAGTCTACAAGAGTCTGACTGCCGCTTCAGCATCTGCACATCTGTATTTCTAGATATATTTATATTAATATATTAATTTATATATAATTATATCCACCATGGTGGAACTATTATACCACTGTGTGTAAGTTATAGAACATTACATGTAGGAAAATTCTACATGGCTACAGACAGAAGGGTGCACAGACAGTATACGGAGCAGAATCTATACGCATTACTAAATAAACAGTCATGTCACATACAATAATTTTACTCGCTCACACTATTAGTTTTATCTTGGCAAAGTGTTTGACAACAAACAATATAGCTCCACGCCATCGAGGCTGAAGTGACGGCTTTATACAATGTTTATTAACAGAGGGATTGACGCTTTGCCAGAGGAGAAATGGTGCTCCAGGCAAGAACACAATCATTTATCTGATTCTAGGGAGAATAAGCATTGTACAGCCACCATGTCATTTTCCACATTGTAATCGGGATATTCCCCTATGTTATACACAGCAGCAGACCTGGAGGCTCCTCTATTTTTCCACCATTTGACCTCTCATCTCCTAACCCCATAAACAAGGCCATGTTCGTACTAGCCAGACCAGGCCGGGAAGCGAAACCTCCTTTATACAGAGGTTATATAATACACAATTGATGGTATTCTAGATCACCACACTTCTATGATAATGGGTGCCTAAGTACGCAACAGACCACAATTAAAAGGGGGATTGCAGGGAAACAAAATGATTCATTAGAACTTTGTACTATAACTTTATTAGGGTGCGTTCACACGTACAGGATCTGCAGCCGATTTGAGGGAGCAGATTTGAAGTTGCGGATTCAAAAGCAAATCTGCGCCATAAAATCTGCTGCAGATCTATATGTGTGAACGCACCCTTAAAGGGGAACGATAAGCAGGTTTGACAAATCTAGCCTGATGATATCTCCCAGGGAGTTTTTATGTATCCTTGGTCTGGTAAGGGCCCCACCTCCAGAGCACCGATCAGCCTCCGGCCGGCCCGGCTTGCTTATGTTAATTGATGGAGGGGGTGGAACAGTGCTCTGGAGGTTTGGCCCTTACCAGACCAAGGCTTAGCTCAAAACTGCATGGGAACAGCGTGAAGATGAAGGCACCCCGTGCACAATAGGAAGCTGTTAGCAGGTTAGAGTCTTCTAACCAGATGATAGTTCCCCCTTAAAGAAAATAGATTTTTTTCCCCCCACGCTTTCATTAACTGGTGGGGCACAGTCCGTGTCCCCCCCTTGCCATGAAGGGGAAAAAAAAACAACTTAAAAATAAAGTTACATTGCAAAGTTATATGTAACTATATAACTGTTATAACAGGATGGAATTTCACTTCTTGACCCCTTTGTTCTCTGAGAGAAAAGCCACTACCAGGGCTGTCTTGCTGCAGTTTACTCCTCTCCTCCCTCAGGAATATTTGGCCATGGAAAATCTGGTATATCTTAAGGTAATCTAAGCTTAGACCATCTTTAAGTTGAAATACTTTAAACCAGAAGGATGCAGCAAAATTTTGGTACATTTCTTTTGTGACTGCAGGCCACGCCCCTTTTACTAAAACCACATCTTTTTGAGCCAGTGTTTTTTTTTTGTTTGTTTGTTTTTTTGCTGTGCTTCAGTAGTTTTTGGAAAATCTATGTGATCTGGGAAACAAAATGGGTATTTTTTTTTTTAGAAATGGAGACTAACAAAATAAATCTTACAAGTATTTTAAATAAAACCAAATCTGAAATTAATACATAAAAGCTTAAAAAAGGACAAATACTATCCTGAAATAACAGTGGTACAGAATTCTGAAAAACATAATAAACTCTAGCTTATCATAGAAGTAGCACCATTGTAGATATAAGCAAATGATAGTGTCAATCAACTCAATGTAAAAGGAAAAAAAAAAAAAATTATATATATATATATATATATATATATATATATATATATATATACACACATACATATATACACACATATATATATACATACATATATATATATACATACATATATATATATACATACATACATATATATATATACATACATACACACACACACACACACACACACACACACATATACATACACACACACACTAAAAATTACACAACTTAATTCCCACAACATTCCAACAAGCCAGGGCCCCGATGTGTGTTGTACACATGGCCTGAAGGAATTTCCACAGGTTTCTGACTGCATACATCAGGGATGTATTTATGCTGAGGGTGCAGGTTATTTTACATGGTTTACATTTGCTCTTTTGACTCATTTTGTTATTCTAGAGTTTTATTTGTTTAAGCCTCACTTCCTAGAGGTCCCTTGGTGTTTTTTCCTTACACGTTACATGGACAACACCTTTGATTGTCATGGATTCTACCAGATCTTTAAAGGGGAATTCCAGGTAGAGGTTAAAAAAATGAAACTTCTGCAGAAGCAGAACGCATTACTTACCTATCTATCCCAGTTTTGAAACTAACAAAAATCCATTTGTTGGGGGGGGGGGGGGGGGGTTGCTCTGTTTTGTGTTTCTGTTCTTCCTGGTTTGGTATTTCCCAGAATGCAATGCTTTCTCTCATGTGATCATCACAGCCTCCACCCATTACGGTCAGTAAAATTAGTGCAGCAGCTGCTTCTGGCCGGTCAGAGATGGTGAATCACTCAGGGGATTGGAGGATCCAGCCCCGCCTCCTGTGACATCACGCCCTGCCTCCTGTCTGCATCATCAGCCTGTGCCTAGCAAACACACACAATGTGAGACAGAGGCATGGAATATTTGTCTCCTAAGGTGGGAGAGCAGTGGGAGCAGGAGACAATGTGAATTGGCACAGAGGCCATTTTTTTTCACTTCCTGGATTTCTATCAGCTACCAGTGTGGCAGAATCGTACAGATACGGTAATACACTGTATAGATACATCTATATAACTTTTAATGTACTTTTAATAGAAAACAAGTTTTTCTTATCCAGAGTTCCCCTTTAAAGACAGACTTCCTTAGTAAAAAAATATATAATAATAAATAATAATACCATTATACTTACACGTTGTGTATCCACTGTTATCGGTTTATTTAGCCCTAATGGATTTAGCTGATGTGCATGTGGTAATGTAGATGTGTGAAACAGTTAGGGTAGTATTACACTGGACAATTTTTTGTCGATTAACAATTAACAATCTCAGACGACCGCTATGACAAATGATCTTAATCGTTCACCCTATCACACAGGATGATAATCGTTACTTGGTCGTTCTTGCACTCGTTTTTTCCTGGCCGATAGACTATAGAATGAGTTATTACACCGAATGATGTTCGAACGATTAACGATAATAGGTCCAGATTCTATCAAACGATCAACGATTTCTCGTTGGTCATTTAATCATTGCCTCCTATTATATGTAACGTTTATCGTTCAAATCTGAACTATCGATTTTTTTTGAACGATAATCGTCCTGTGTAATAAGGCCCTTATTCTCTGAGCAGTGGTGTAGTGTGCCAGTAATTACAAGACACGCCAGTAAGCCAACAAGACAAGTACCACACATGGGCTGGCTATTGGCTATATAGTGTGCCAGAAAATGTATGTACAGTAGCAGTCACTAATGTCAGACTCCCTGCTCCTGTACAGTACTATATACACTGTATGTATCATCACTCACTTCACATTTTGATATAACAGCACCTGACCCATGAAATGTTCACTTACTGTATGCATCTCCAATCACTTTACAAGTGACAAACCAAGTAAGGGAGATAAATTGGTCAGATTTGCACCCAGGTTGACCGTCCCTCTGCCCATCCTCGCTACACAACATCATCAAATCATTTCAGTGCTCTAAAGAAGGACAATGTAATCCATAGACCAGGTTTTATTTAATTCTAATGTACTATTTTTCTCAGAAAATTGGAGTATCTTAACTAAGAACTTATTCTTTTGAACTAACACCCCATAAAACTTACAGAAATGGTCTCATCACAAAAAACCCAGTGATCGGGCTCACAAGACCCAAAGTAAACTTGGCCAGGGGAAGAATCAGTTGGCAGATCATTGGCCATACATTAAGGGACTAATGAAATGGCTTCTGTGAAGATGAAGAAGAAGATGAAGAAGAAGAAGACGAAGACGAATAAGATAAAGACAAAGAAGACGAAGAAGACAATGACGAAGAAGAAGACAAAGAAGAACAAGACAAAGAAGAAGTAATAATTAAAATAATTAGTAGTAATAATAAAGGACATATTTCTATGCTAATATCTGTGTTGTGTACTACAAGTAAGTACAATGATCTGTTATTGGAGACTAAATATGCTGAGAAACTATCCCCTTGACACATAGTAAGCGAATTAAACTTTGCATAAAGATTAATTAAAACTGAGTCATTGGGATGTCCAGGAAGCCTTCCGATCTATTATCCGGTGGACTGAAAACTACTCATAACCAAGAATTCTATTCAGAAAGGGAGTATTTTTTGTAACTTTTCAGCTTCATACACAGAGCTGTACTATAATAAAATGCGAAACACATTCTTGCACGGACTAGGAACGTGACTGGGAATAAGTATTGTTACAACCACCATCACATTAGGAGTATAAACTGCACAAAGCATAAATGCTGAGGTAATTTCAATGTGGATTATGTAAATTTATTTTAAATGTAACTGGCTTTTTAGAAAAGTTTTTAGAAGCTATAAAAAGGTAGCGATAAGCATAACTCAAGCATGTTCGGCATTTAAAAAATGGTGGCGGAAGAAGTTTGGTGTTGCCCCAGAGAGTCTAGAAAAACATGTATATAGTCTATGGCTGTATCCATGTTTTTCAGGCAGCCTCAGGGTTGTATCCAACTTTAGCAGCCACCAGTAATCAAATGCTGAACTCGAACATACTTGAAGTTTGCTCAACTTTATTCTTCAGCCAGCAGTATTCAAATGGCAGAAAATCCGGCTTGAGCATGCTCATCTTTACTTTAGAGCTGTCAAAAGTTTTCATCAGTAGGGGGCTATGCGCAGAGACCCCCATAGATTGGGGGAATGTTAAGACCCTGACCCATTAATAGAATGAACAGGGAGAGAAGCATGTGGCTAAGGGCACTTTCACTTGGGCTGACAGGCTACAGCAAGTGAGCACTGATCTCTTAAAGCAAGGATGGGGAATAGGGATGGTCCGAACCTGGTTCGGACGGGGTTTGTACCGAACCCTCCGCGATGATTACCGCTGTCTGCCTGCTCCGTGCAGCGGGCGGATCCAGCGGGAGGAAAGCCTGGAAAACTGGGATACAGCCATAACCCATAGGGGGTCCTGCTGCTGTATCCCTGTGGACCATCCCTAATGGGGAACCTACGGCCCTCCAGCTGTTAACGCTTTGGCTGTCCAGGCATGATGGGAATTGTAGTTCTGACTAATAATCCATGTTCACAAATCATCACTGATAGTGTCTCAATCACTCCCAGATCTTTTTGTGGAAACAGATTTTCAACAATTTTACCTGTTGAGTGGGTTGTTTTCAGATAGCAAAGACGACTCTTTCACACGATTCATCACGTCGTCTAAATTCAAATAGTTTATTGAAAAAAAAAAAAATGGCCACTCAAATTCGTTAAATCATCAATTGAGCGATTTATCAACTCAGCACAATCTGCACGACATGTCAATCTCCACACAGATTTCAGTGGGTTTTTTTTGTTTGTTTTTTGTAACAGCATGTAGATTTTTTTTAAAACTTCTACCCTAAACAGTGCTCATTTTCTGCAGTCATAGGCCACATGTAATCCTACCTTCTAAAGAACTAATAAATAGCCTAGCGTAAAAAGATTGCCCCTAGACAGACTCTAGGTGAAAATACAAAAACAAGACATTGTGGCACGCTGCTAAATGCTCATTGCATAACCTATCGGTATGTTTTTGGAATGTAGGAGCAACCCGGAGTACCCAGAGGAAAGCCACATAAACACGGTGAGAACATACCAACATAGGCAGATGAAGTCTCTAATCTGATTTGTACTCTGGACCCCAAAGCTGCAAAGCAACAATGCAAACCACTGAGCCACTGTGGAATAGGAATGTTTCTAATAAGAAATTAAACAACCAGACAGAATATTTTAATGTGAAAAGTGCCAAATGGCAGGGATACTGTGATTGTGCAAAGCCTAGTCTGACAGCTCTGGCTACAGTGCCAAGTTTCTGTTATATGATCCCGATACGAGTGCCAAGTGGCTCTGGTGTCAACAGCCGGTCGTTTGGTTCTGACCCTGATGCAAGTTCCATCTCTGGTGGCATCAACACACAAGGGCATGTGCAACTGTCAAAGGATACAGAGAGCATTGAGATAGGCGCTCTGTATGGCAACACACAAACGTTCCAAAGTTTCCATAGTAAAGACCCAAAAGTACTCCACTGGGCACAGCATTCTCCTATTGGCACAATGGTTATTTGGAGACTCTCTCTGTGTAATGGCAAGCTCTAAAGCTGGTTTTCCCAAGCCTGTAAGTAACTTTCAGAAATAACAGGTGATGTTCTGCCACATAATACATAAAACCCCAAAGGCACAAGAAAGTTACTATAAGATTCTGACACAATGGTACAGAGTTCCCACATCTCTCCACAGATGGTATCCATCGATTCCCGACACATGCTGGCGCTCCTGGAACAACGAGGGAACTATGGCTCATATATGGTGGGGGATGCCCTGTCTCAAGCCCTTTGGACAACTGTTTTCCAGACCATTGCTGAGATCACGGGAGTCACAGTCCCCAACACATCTGAAGTTATCCTTTTATGTTCCCCATGGCCAAATCTAAATACACAAAATTACTTAGCCCATTATCTACTGAAAGCGGCCAAAACTGCCATCCCCAGACAATGGAGGTCCATGGACCCGCTAGCCTTGGAGAATGGGTTCGCGGAAAGATCCCATACCCAACATATGGAGGACCTGCTGGCTACTTCCCCTTCTAAAGTGTATATATATATATATATATATATATATATATATATACACACACACACAAAATATTATATATATAATTATTATATATATATATATATATATATATATACACACACAAAATATTATATATATATATATATATATATATATATATATATATATATATATATATATATATATATATATATATATATATATATATATATATATATATATATTATATATATATATATATATATCTCCACCTGGTGTTCTTGGCTTCTCTTCCAATCATCTCCCAGATACTGCACTCTTACCTGCTAAGGCCTCTCCACTGGGTTTCCTTATCGTCTCCTAGCCTGTTCTAGACTTGTCCGACCCCAGCTCCCTTTTTTCCCTCTTCTCTCTCCTTCTCCCCTCACCTGTTATTGCCTTACTGTCTTAATTCTGACACCATCTGTACACTAAGTACACATAGTTTTCATCCATCTGGCATCAAAGTGGCTATGTTTATTTCTTTACTAGTTATGTATGATTTGACATGTCACCCCCCTGACTTTATGGTATGTTTGGGATCTTCTCGCAATCTTATGTCTCACTTGCATTCTAGATTGTGTTCCATGATATATTTAATAAAATACTTTACCTACAAAAAAATAAAATGCTCATAAAGACAAAATCAAATTATTAAAAGGGTTGGCCACTTTATAGTAAAATTGTTTAGTATACAGAATTAGTAACTGCACTCACTGTATATACTGACAGTAGGTCCCTGTGTACCTCATAGAGCTAATATAAGACTTCCCTCCCCCAGGCTGTGATGCCCTGCTCTGTGGTGAGTCTGTCCATAAGATGACTGACATGAAAAAGCATGTGACCATGCCCCACCCCCCAGTATCCTCCACTGAGCCTGCATATACCTATGCATATATAAGGACACTGGAAGCAGGGCATGGTCACATGCTCCTCCATGTTGGCCATCTTAAGGACAGACTCACCACAGAGCAGGACAGCGCAGCCTGTAGGAGGGGAATCTGATTTTCGCTCTATGAGGTACACAGGAAGCTGCTGTCAGTAAGTAATGTGAATACACTTACTTATACTACACACACAAAAAAAAAAAACTTTAACCTAGAACAAATTGCCAGTACTAAGGTCTAGTAGCAATATTCAGTAATACTGAACAGAATACTAGCAGCTGCCAATACCTGGAGATACATGCATGCAGGGGATCTGTGCACCATACATGGCTCCTAAGATGCTAATTGGGAAAAAGGATATGTTTATGGTATGATATGCTCATACCAGAATATAGGAGTAATAATATAGATCTGGAAGACATGACTTCATAACACAACCATGTGCTTTTAAGCAAAACAGAACATAATCTCCTTGTTCTAATAAAAATTTGGCAATAAAAACAAATTGACAAGAGAAATGCAAACAGGAAATATATTGATAGACATGGGAACTGGCAGGATGTGTATTTAGTATTTCTTTTGTCTTCGATGGAATGCGATATGGATCCTGTAATTTAGAATTGACACAAATTGACATTGTGTTATCTACAGGAGCATTGTTATTTCAATCTATTATACAATAAAAAAAATATTCTAATCCCAGACGAGCCCCCAAACCTCTAAAACTCACAGGTAAATATGTGCTTAAAAGGGGATATACAAGGAAGGCCTGTCCCAGCTGATGGACTGGCAGCTCAGCCAATCAGTGACTGGGGCGGAGTCCCATCCCACCCTAGTCACTGATTGGCTGAGCGGCCAGTCCATCACTGTCAGTACTGGATATCCCGGAGCCCAGTGGGGGACTTCCTGCTCACCACGGGCACAAGGAGAGGCAAGTTCGTACTTATCAATTTCCCCCCCTGCCAGATTTTATAAATTGACGGACTTCTCCTTTAAATGTTCCCGTAATGATCATGTTGGATAGATAAGTAATAAACATCCAACACTTTAATTCTGATAGCCCCCATGACATTAGAGAATGAACAGCCAAAGACGTAAGACCATTCATCCACAGCTAAGACAGGCAAACCTGAGAGCCCAGGAAGTCCCTCTTCAACGAACGTGCATTGTTTTCAAAGAAAAGCCCAGCAAGAAATCATGTGGGAAACAGTAAACATTTAAAAAGCAGCTTAAAAAAAAAATTAAAAAGTAAAATAAATATTACAATATTCTAGAACGGACAGGAGAAAAACAAGAAGATGCATTGGGGCTATGCGTTCTCTTCTGCTGTCAACATTCATATTCATACTCCATTGGAATGTTTGAAAAGAACTTTAGCTATTGGTGTAGAGTCACAGATGCCAAGAAGGAGGTCAAATAATTCCACAAAATTACACAGTCAAGAAGAGGGGGGGGGGGGGGGGGGGGAGAAAAAAAAATAAAAAAATCGGTTGCCCAGAGTAAATTAAAACCAGAATTGTGTGCAAGTTCACACAACGCCGAGCACTCATGTAACCACTACACATACTTTTTTACGAGTTAACATCTGCAGCCAAACATATGCTGTTAAAGATATGTCAGCTTATAAACATGAATGACGCAAGCCCTTACTAAGCAGCAGAGTAATTGGAGGATAAGAGGGAGCGAGATGGCCTCAGAAACAGATGTGTCCGCTTATTAATTTACAAGCTTAAAAAAGGGGAACAAGTAAGGAGGTAAACTTTTAACCCCTTTATTTTATGTACATTTCAGCAAATTTTCCAGGGGTTTTATGGAAGGACATTTGTGAATCAGATTTCAATGATCATTTCTACTTTTAAGAGTCATTGTCAATAAAAATTACTTTTGACACATCTAAAAGGTTTTCAACGCAGTGGGTCTCAGTGGTCAGATAGCTGGGGAGAGAGCACGGCAGTAGAGATGAGAGAACCTGGAGCATGCTCGCGTCCATCCGAACCCGAACTTTCCGTATTTGATTAGTGGTGGCTGCTGAACTTGGATAAAGCCCTAAGGTTATGTTGAAAATATGGATATAATCATTGGCTGTATCCATGTTTTCCAGACAACCTTAGAGCTTTATCCAAGTTCAGCAGCCTCAGCTAATCAAATACCGAACGTTCGGGTTCGAATCGACTCAAACCCGGTTCGCTCATCTCTATTTATGATCCCGATGATTAGCTTGTAGATGCTGCGGCAACAGCAGCATCTATAAGAAGAACGGAGGGAGAAGTCTCCCTCCGTTGACCATCAGGGCTCTGCGAAGCAATAGTTGAGTCCAGATGGTAGCTATGATAGGCCTCCAGCGCCCTAACGTCTGATCTGCTATGCCTGCCATGGTTAAGCAGAGACTGTCTGCTATGTCTGCCTGACAGGCATAATACACTGCAGTGCAAATTGGCACTGCAGTGTATTATATATCTTGTCATTCAATCAGATAATACATTAAAGCATCCCAGAGCTATAACTTGCCAAGAAATACCGGATTACAAACTGGGAAAGGATGCCCATCCAGAACTGCTGCAGGCATCATGGCCCAGCAGCCATTGATGAAGAAGACAACTACTCCCCTTCCTATGGTTTGTTTGTCTTTAATACAGCTTTGTATCTGTGATTACCCTTCCATTCCCTTCTTTTCCATTCCCTTTGCCATATAGGTAGTAATTTATGTCGTTTAACACATGAGCTTTACTAGAATGTTGTTGTAGTGACCAGGGGCGTTGCTAGGATACATGGGGCCAGTGGCTGTCTGGGGTTAAGCGGGGGGCTGGCAGCTGTGCGGGTTCAGGGTAGGACAGGGGCTGTTTGGGGTGGTGATGGTGCTGGTGTGTACAATCCCACAGAAGCAGACCACGCTTTACCGGGCCCCCCCTGCCGCACAGGCCCCATAGCAGTTGCATGTTCCGCCTCTATGATAGCTATGCCAGTGGTAGTGACATTTGTAGCTGCATACAATTGCAGCTTGTAATATGCTCCTGTATTAAATTGTATATTACTTATATCGTACCATTCTCTCAGCATGTGCTGCATCCCAGTACACCAAATATTTTATTAACAACCGACTGTGATTAAAAGCCTTTAATCAAAACAAAGAATCTACTTCATTCTGAATTAAATTCTAGCTTGGTTAATAATCTGATAATCCCCAATCATGTTCCAAGGCTCCTTAAAGTAGTTATCCAAAAGAGGAAAAGGTCCTACTTATTCTGGTCTCAGACGCTAGGCTTCCTCAGATAATAATGTCTAGCATTTGTAAAGAGCTATAAACAGGGCTGCCAGACTACTTAGGGCTCAACAGGACTTCGTATCCTGATTTAGGAGATATAACTCTTATGTTAGTCCTTCGCTCCAGCACTAAGATATAAGTTTTAGATGCTTTATACAAAAGCCCAGAGTGGGTGTTTACTTCCAGGCATTAGGGTTTTAGTTAGGACAGGAGGGGCTGAATGCTTTAAAGCTTTTGCAGCCCAGAGGAAATCCCTATTCTTTAAAACTTCTAAGGCTATTTCTCAGCGTTGGAGTGACATACTGAAATAAAGAGTTCTCTCTCCAGATTTAGGTTTCTCCAGATTTGGTGTAAGAACCTATTGTACACTGCCTTTACTGACCGTTCTGCTTTAAGAAACTGTGCAAGCTCTGTGCGCAGGGCTCTGTTGTGTGTCTGAGCTCTTATCAGGAGATGAGGTGGTGACGTCACGCAATCATTTAGAAAAATATAAACCGATTTTACCAACAATGGAGTATAAAGCTGCCAAACAAAACCTTATGGGAAAGAAACTTCTACAATAATAATATGAAGGAACATTCCCATTCATTAAAAATATTAATTCAAGCTCCTTTATTCGGAAAGACAAATATAAACAAAACATTACATTTTCTGGCGTCTAAAAAGCTTCCAGAGATAAGATGGCTCACAAAAACACATTCTAGCTGGACAAACAAGGTTCAGAAAACTAACCGAAAAGGACGCATGGTATTTTCAAGTTCTTTGCCAGAAGCAAATCCGAATTTCATAATTTATGGGCTATAAAATTTATTTAAATTTGCCTTATTTTTACCCTCTTAAGAACACAGCAGATTTTGGCTTCATGGACACAGCCACACAGTGTTTTTGTTTTGTCCTTGCCATAATTTTTATATCGTTATTTTGTAGATCAGTCATTTAGCTACTTTTTAAAAACTTTTTTGACAAGTAAATATGCGGAAATGTCCCTATTGTGACTTTAACAGTTATTCCATCTTAAGGGTTGTTTAGGGCTCTTTTTTTGCACTGTGATCTTTACTACTATTAAAAGATTGCCTTGCGCTCAGCAGCAGATGCTATTCCGTCATTGATCCTCTTAAATGCTACAAACTGCTACCAATCGCAGCATTTAAGGGTATATGCACACTGAGGAATAGGCGAGTAATTGAAGAGGAATCTGCTCCTAATTTCAGTTTGAAATTCCTCCCACAAAATATGTACAGAGCAATGTCCTATTGTGTTCAATGGAATTTCTGCTCTTTTGTTCACACTGCAGAATTTCCAAGCAGAATTTTCTGCTGCAGATCTGCTTTCTGCCCAAAGAATTGACATGTTAATTCTATGAGCGGATTCTGCTAGAGGAGTCCTATAGAAGTCAATGGGGGGTTAAATTCTTCTTGAATTCTGCTAGTATTCCGCTCAAATTCTGCCAGGGCTTGAACAGGCGGACGAATTTCAAGCAGAAAACTTACCTCTTCAATTTATTACTGAATACTCACCTATTCCTCAGTGTGAACGTAACCTAGGGTGGGTTCAGACTACAGAATCTGTGTGAAGAAGTTCCTGCAGATTCCGTCTTGTACCTGCTCTCAGCAGCGCGCATCTACGACAGTCCCATAGACACCATTCTATGGCCGGGCCGATCCTACCATCCGCCGAAAGAATTGACATGTCAATTCTTTTGGAGGACGGTGAAATTCACCCACCTACAGAATGGTGTCTATGGGACAGGCAGATATGTGCGCCGCCACTGCGAGCAGGTACGAGTGGGTATGAGCGATAAAATCTGCCGGAACTTCTCCACGCAGATTCCGTAGTGTTAACCCACTGTAAGAGGGTAATGGCTGACATCAGCATGATTGCGGATGTCGGTCATTAACAGTGTCAGCTGCTAAAAGCACCCAACATTCACTGTCAAGCTCATAAGCTCGCTTCATAGATGCTTCAATAGAAAAAGCATTCTTTACGCCATATGTCTAATTAAGGCAAGATTAAATGGCAGTGTAACAATAGTGTGAGCGCACAGAGAAGTGTTAAGGCAGAGAAGAGGACATAGCTATAGTGTGAGGCCTTAGGTTCAGCACAAATTAAAGATAAAATTGAAGGAAAAGAAACTTTTTCCCCATGAACAACAAAAACATGAAAACACTAGAAAACACAAACCAAGTGTGCCCCCACAAAAAACGTAGCCCTTATACAGCTACACTAGCAAATAAAGTTATGACTATAACAATTTATCGAAACAAAACAACTAAAACCATTGGTTGCATCCTTAAAGGAGAAGTCCGGCAAAATTTTTTATTAAAATATTGTATTGCCCCCCAAAAGTTATACAAATCACCAATATACACGTATTACAGGAAATGCTTAAAGGTGCTTTTTTTCCCTGCACCTACTACTGCATCAAGGCTTCACTTCCTGGATAACATGGTGATGTCACTTCCTGGATAAAATGGTGATGTCACGACCAGACTTCCAGAGCTGTGCGGGCTGTGGCTGCTGGAGAAGATGATGGCAGGGGGATGCTCAGTGTCCCTCCAGTGCCCTGTGTCCCTCAGTGTCCCCCTGCCATCATCCTCTCCAGCAGCCACAGCCCGCACAGCTCTGGGAGTCGGGTCGTGACATCACCATTTTATCCAGGAAGTGAAGCCTTGATGCAGTAGTAAGTGCAGGGAAAAAGCCCTTTATAAGCATTTCCCGTAATAAGAAGTGTATATTGGTGATTTGTATAACTTTTGGGGGGCAATACAATGCTTTAATAAAAATTTTCGCTGGACTTCTCCTTTAAAGAATTATGCATAAAATACCCCACAAAACCAAGAAAAAAGATGAAATAAAAGTATGTTTTTTTCCACATATTGTCTTCGTATTGTTCCCAACAGATAAAGGAGTATTCTGGTCACTGAGCACATCTGTAAATAATAGCTCCCGCAATCTCATTAACTTGTTTTGTCTCGTAACCATGATAAAACAATCCAGGCCGTGACTAGTCGTCCCGCATTATGTTTCTTGAATTCATGATTTAGAACAAGGTCTGTTATTCTTACCTGCCTGGTAAATATCTATGAGTAATCCTTTTTTCCATCGTCTCATCAGCCGCATAGATTGAACCCTTTTCACTGCTCAAGATGCGTCGCTCCATTATGGTCTGCTGAGTGGTTTGGCTGTCTAATCACGATATATACAAGTCCGACATTCATTTACAAATGGAGCTGATTTTTCAACGTGTGTCATTTTTTCCAGAGTCTGTTTTCCATGTGACTCCGCTGTATTTGGACTTATTCCACAAAAAGGCACAAGGAACAAATGTCATACACATGGGGACCATTTGCAGTGTCATTCTTGCTTAAGGATGTTATCTTATAAAGAACATCCCTCGGTAAATAGAAGCAAGCGGGGTTCCTATGTGCCTGGGGATCAGCTACATCTGCAACAGCCATAGTATACATGCCAGCCGCCATACACTTTAGAGAAAAGTGGGTTGATCCCATTAGTTTAGGTGGATACTTGTTTAGGTGAATACTTGTGTTGAGTATCTCTCAAAATGGTTGGCAACATTATCCAAACCCTTTGGCTGCAGAAGATGGATGTTACCCTAAGGGGTCCTGGAAAACATGGATACAGCCACAGACATCCAACTTCTGCAGGAATCAAAAGCAGAGCGTTTGGTTTGGATAACATTGCGGAACCCAAAGGATTTTAATAGGTTCGCTCAACACTAGTGGAAATGGCCAACTATCCAATGTGCAAGCCAGATCTATCTAAAGAAGGATTAAGGATTAACTCTTATTTCCTTAGAGATAGGCTGAAGCTTTCTCTCCTTTGCCTATAGAAAACACATACACACTCAACCACACTAAGCACAACTGCATATGGGAAAAAGTAGAAGGGAAGTTCTTGGCTCCAAACCAGTTCATGATCGGCTCAACCTGTAGTGTGCCAGCCATTAATTGGCTAAACGGGAAAGTCCAACATCTTGACAGCTGTGTTGTTGGGCAAGGGGGGTGAGGTATAGGGTTGTTTTCTATGTAACAGTTTCCTGGGCTAAGATTGATAAGGGGGGGGGGGGGGCAACATTCTCTGGAATACCCATATACATATTGTTTTTATGGTAAGAATTTGTGGTAATTTTTTGAATTTTTATATTTTTACTCTTTATAGTTTAAAATAATCCTGATATCTAGCAATTTTTGTTCTTACCACTGGGACTATAACTAAGCTGAGACTTCCTGTCCTGTCTTTAGTGATAGGAAGAGATCTGTGCAGCATTGCAGCATCATGTGAGACCAGTGGACAGAGGAGATAATAGTAGCTCCCTTTGGAATTACATTTTCAAAGGTCACAGAGTACACTCAGTGATGTTTAAAATTCATCTCAAGGGGACAGAGTCTGTCTGTTGTCGTCTATGTCCATGAGTCTTGCTATAAAGCATGTCACAATATGCTGTTAATAACATGCCAGGCAAGGTGGCAGCCCCTATAACAATGTACAAATAGTGAAATAAAATAATATGACAGTCAAAAAATAAAAACAGACTAGAATAAAAGAACAAGTTTTTATTTCTGACACTAATCCATAATAGAAAATGTAGGTGAGACATTATTGATAGTGATCTAACAGTGACTATAAACTTATGCAGTAGAGATGTAGCCCGGCGGCACTTAAAATGTAGTTGCATCTCTTAAAAAAAAATTACAGGACAAGGAATAGAGTCTCTGGTTCAATTTCTATAGGATATCACCAAGATTTTTTATTGCAAATCTGCTGTGTTAGCTAGTGATACATGGCCAGCTCTTATAAACAGGTAGAACTACTATCCAGGAAATAGAGCACGGCTGGCAATTTGGTGGTGACTAGAGATGAGCGAACCTGGAGCATGCTCGAGTCGATCCGAACCTGATCGTTCGGCATTTGATTAGCGGGGGCTGCTGAACTTGGATAAAGCCCTAAGGCTATGTGGAAAACACGGATATAGTCATTGGCTGTATCCATGTTTTCCAGACAACCTTCGAGCTTTATCCAAGTTCAGCAGCCCCAGCTAATCAAATGCCGAACGTTCGGGTTCGGATGGACTCGAACCCGAACCCGGTTCGCTCATCTCTAGTGGTGACCCAAAAGATATAACTAAAGCACTGTTCACACCTCACTTGTCTTTGTGATGTTCCATCACAGCAGAAGAAAAGTTATCCTGACGTGTCAGATCTGATGCCCTATGGACCTCAAGGACTTATAATGGCTTCTGCTGAGATCTACCCTAATGTCTGTCTTTTAAAATAAAGAACAATCCATCACGCTTTGCTATTCTGTCAAATAGAGTCTCCTACACAGATGTGGACAAAGCATAAAAAACGTCACTGAAAACGGGATCATATTGAACTACTGATATTACACCTGCAGGATACAGTCTGGCCCTGTGATGTTGGGGGGAGAATAAGGTGTCAGGTAGGTAAACCTAAAAGGTGCTTGTGTTCACACTATGTTCACGCTGAATAAAACAGGTAGAATTCTGTGGCGTCACTTTCTGCCGGTCTCAGTGTCCCATAGCCAGTCTATTGGAGAGCGCGTGCTCCTCCTCTGCAGCCGCCGCTCTCCGCTCAAAGAAATGACATGCTACTTCTTCGAGCAGAGAGCGGCGGCAGCGGAAGAGCGTGCGTCCTCTCATCCACTCACACAGGGACACTGAGCACGGTGGGATTCCACCGTTTTTGCTCAGTGTGAACATACCCTTAAGGTATGAAAGCAAATAAGAACTATTGAATTGTATCAGATACTGAGATGATGCTTCTTAAGGCTGTGTTCACACACAGTAAAATAAAACCAGAGACCATCTTTACCAAGTGTCATTGCTAATCGCTGAGGCTGCCACACCGAGTCATATGTCAGTAAGAGGTTAAGACAAAAGTTGGACCGTAAATGAAAAGTAACACGTTCCATGAAGGTTTTATTTCAGTTCATACCTAAAAACAAGAAAAAGGAGCCAAAAGACTCCCACTTCCCAGAGATCAAAGCCCTGCTATAAAACCACTCACACAATACTAGAAACCATTATCCATTGGGCTCTTAAAAATAAGGCTTATTCCAAGAATCTCCAGGAAGCTGAAGCGATGCAGAAGAGATGTTTTTGTAGATTTTCAGATTGCAGAGCGGCTAAGAGGGGTTACCTGTCAGGGCATCCTTAGTAAATAAAGTAGTCACTATTATTGTGTACGACTACTACAAGCCCACTGATCTCAATGGGTACCATAATATTTCTTCTTGTGGTGCTATATGTACATTATACATTTAGGTTAAAAGGGTATTCCAATCTCAGATAATATACACTCACCGGCCACTTTATTAGGTACACCTGTCCAACTGCATGTTACCACTTAATTTCTAATCAGCCAATCACATGGCGGCAACTCAGTGCATTTAGGCATGTAGACATAGTCAAGACAATCTCCTGCAGTTCAAACCGAGCATCAGTATGGGGAAGAAAGGTGATTTGAGGGCCTTTGAACGTGGCATGGTTGTTGGTGCCAGAAGGGCTGGTCTGAGTATTTCAGAAACTGCTGATCTACTGGGATTTTCACGCACAACCATCTCTAGGGTTTACAGAGAATGGTCCGAAAAAGAAAAAACATCCAGTGAGTGGCAGTTCTGTGGGCGGAAATGCCTTGTTGATGCCAGAGGTTAGAGGAGAATGGGCGAGCTGATAGAAAGGCAACAGTGACTCAAATAGCCAACCGTTACAACCAAGGTAGGCAGAAGAGCATCTCTGAACACACAGTACGTCGAACATTGAGGCAGATGGGCTACAGCAGCAGAAGACCACACCGGGGGCCACTCCTTTCAGCTAAGAACAGGAAACTGAGGCTACAATTTGCACAAGCTCATCGAAATTGGACAGTAGAAGATTGGAAAAACGTTGCCTGGTCTGATGAGTCTCGATTTCTTCTGCAACATTCAGATGGTAGGGTCAGAATTTGGCGTCAACAACATGAAAGCATGGATCCATCCTGCCTTGTATCAACGGTTCAGGCTGGTGGTGGTGGTGTCATGGTGTGGGGAAAATTTTCTTGGCACTCTTTGGGCCCCTTGGTACCAATTGAGCATCGTTGCAACGCCACAGCCTACCTGAGTATTGTTGCTGACCATGTCCATCCCTTTATGACCACAATGTACCCAACATCTGGTGGCTACTTTCAGCAGGATAATGCGCCATGTCATAAAGCTAGAATCATCTCAGACTGGTTTCTTGAACATGACAATGAGTTCACTGTACTCAAATGGCCTCCACAGTCACCAGATCTCAATCCAATAGAGCATCTTTGGGATGTGGTGGAACGGGAGATTCGCATCATGGATGTGCAGCCGACAAGTCTGCGGCAACTGTGTGATGCCATCATGTCAATATGGACCAAAATCTCTGAGGAACGCTTCCAGCACCTTGTTGTATCTATGCCACCAAGAATTGAGGCAGTTCTGAAGGCAAAAGGGGGTCTAACCCATTACTAGCATGGTGTACCTAATAAAGTGGCCGGTGAGTGTAGTTATACTCGTAGTGCTCATCAAGTTAAATATTTTTGTAAATACATTCATTTAGTAAGCTTTCCTCCAAATCGCTGACAGCTCATTGTCAAGGTTATTGACCACCACTCTGCTCTAAAAGCAGTAATCTGGCTGATATATAATTTATTTATTACAGTACATATACGCTATATCTCTACACATCTACATTATATCAGTCCGAACGATGCTTTACGAGCAGAATGGTGGTCGGGAACCTAGACAAGAGGCTGTCAGCAATGGGAGGAAAAGAGCAGGGGAGTAGTAGTCAAGTTTGCTAAATGAATGTATCTACACGTATAACTTAAATTGTCTGTTAAAGTTGTTGACACTGTCCATACATTATACCGGGCAAAGGATGAATGATCTTTCTGCGAATATTCTAGTAACGTTCTGAGAATATTCTTTTCTGAAAAAGCATTTGTGAACAAACAATCCTTTGTCAAACTATTGCCCAAATCTTTCCAACATGGCTGACCAGCATGGATAACAGAGACAAATAGACTATATTAAATGGGTTGGATGCCTCCAGAAGATGAACAATGGACCAATAATAATAATACAAGTATATTAGATTGTGGGTGTAAAATCTACATAGTAACATCAATTATTATTACTCCATGTACTCACCCACTGTATGTCGGAGCTCTTCACAGTGACTTATGTGCGGCAATCTCAACATCTCCTTCCATTTCTTGCTGCGTCCATTCCTTTTGCCTCCTCCACCTGTCGCAAAAAATTCATTATATTTTTATATCCTGTATACAGTACGTGAACACAAAAAACAATGTGACAGGTAAACAATTTTACTCCATCGACTGAACTGAATATATACAAGACCATCAAACAAACCAGATAGTCACATACATAGAAGAAAAGAGGGCAAAGACATAGTAATATTTAGTCTAGGCATTATGGTGCTGGGATTTACCATTTAGGACCAACAGACCTAATATAGTGTATGTTAATTACATGTCAACTGGGCCAGTTCTCTTCTCCTCTGTTAATGAACAATATAGCTCCACTGTAGAAGGGAACCCTGGGCAGGGTCTCACTGGTTCCCAACCAGTCAGTAGCAGAAAAGATGGAACCAGTAATGCCAGAACTGGGTTTCCCATTTTTCAAAAGGGTGACACGGCAAATCATGATGATAGATTATGTAAGGGTTCACATAGTTGTTTTTTTGTTTGTTTTAAATAGTACACTTGCACTTTTTCAGTTTTGTTAGCTAAATCCAGAAGCAGATTCAATGGGATTCAGAGCTATAAAAGGAAGGACTTCTACTACTCTTCCCAGCTGCATTGGCCTCTGGACCCAAAAATGGCATCAGTGGTACTTGGACATTTTGCCCAAATAATTTGGCAAAATGTGAAGTACGTGCACTGTTACCATCACCACCAATAATTAAATTATTCAACCCCCTCCCTTAAAGAGGGTAAAGTATTCCCCCAGTGTTTCTCCCTTGCCCTTTCTGCAAAGGAAACTGTTGGACACTATAATTGGCTTGTGGATTTTACCACAGTTAAAATCCAGGGCAATGTGGATTCAGCCTCTAAGATTCGGGTAGAAAGCTCGGTATGAATCTCTGTGGGATCTGCAATGGTTGTCACTAAGCTTCGCCAGAAAGACAAATTACGCCTAAATGAATGGGTTTTGCAGCAAAGGCTCTCCTTAGTAGGTTCCCAATTCTTGGTGCAGCTTCGGGGAATGTTTATACATTATGCTTACTGGGGAGTAAATGGTTAATTTTGTGCTTTTGACCCAATAGTATTAGATCTGGTACTTGGCTGATTCCTCCAGCATGGAATGTGATGGGGGTGTAAGGAGGGGGGCCGAGTTAAGAGACAGACAGTCCTTTAAACCTTCCAAACCTCTGGCCAAACCCCGAGGGATTCTCGCAGTCTTGAGAAGGATCCCACCTCACAGAGAGTGTTCCTGCTCTTACGTTGTTTCTGTTCTTGCAGGAACAGTATCATTTACATTCTGAAAACCGCTTTTTCAACTACAGCCAGTAAAAACATTACAGCACGTCTCATGCCAAAATATTCCAAAATCAGGGGGGTGGGATTGTCTCCCCAAATGACCCCTTATTGTCTAATGCAGACATATCATTTTGTTGTTTTTTCTTCTTTACATCTTTATATATAAATTTTAAATTCCTTACTTATTGGTAGTTTTATACTGCAACCAAACTCCTTATATTCAGCACCAGAATGCATGAATATTCTACAAATTAATAATCCACAATTTAAAAGAAAAAAAAAAATACTGACATTTCTCATCACTGCAGAAGAGCTCTATACACTTTCTATACAACTTTTATGACAGATAGAGATTCTACAGAAATTCTATGACATTTTTATGACTTGGTTAGAGCAAAAAAAAACAAACCCTAAACTTACAGCACTGTGTCATACTTGCGTGGCCTAGAGTGTCTGTGCCCCAGGTCTGCAATGCCTCTCCTCTTTACCTTCCCGCCCCCCTTCATCATTGGGAACGCCCCCAGGCAGGACTTCTATTCATCACCTGTCTAAACAGTGTACATGTGCCATATTGACACAGGTGCACTGTTTAGACAAGTAATGAATAGAAATCCTGCCTGGGGGTGTTCCCAATGATGAAAGGGGGTGGGAAGGAAGAGAGGAGAGGCGTTGCAGACCTGGGGCACAGACACTCTAGACCACCTCAGTTTTTAGCTCTAACCAAGGCACCGAGCACATTTTAAAAAACAAGAGCGGTAAGGATATAATCTCATTAAACAGAAGGTAATAGCAGTTTGGTGGGTGGGTGGATACAAATTCACTTTAAAGCACCGACCCCAACACTATTGAGCATATTAGACAAAGATCATACCAAGTACAGTGAAACCTCTAAGAAGACAACCCCATGTACCACTAGTCAATACAATTTTGGGTGGTCTTCCCAAATACAAATGTATGGTTGACTGGCGTATTAGAGATTGCCTACGTATTGGAGAGGTTTCACTGTAGCATTGCACCCATTTTAAAGGAGAAGTCCACCAAAAATGTTTAATAAAGTATTGTATTGCGTCCCAAAAGGTATACAAACCACCAATATACAATTTCTGGACTTGCTTATAAAGTGCTTTTTTCCTGCACTTTCTACTGCATCAAGGCTTCACTTCCTGGATAACATGGTGATGTCACTTCCTGGATAACATGGTGATGTCACTTCCTGGATAACATGGTGATGTCACTTCCTGGATAACATGGTGATGTCACAACCCGACTCCCAGAGCTGTGCGGGCTGTGGCTGCTGAAGAGGATGATGGCAGGGGGACACCGAGCATCCCTCTGCCATTATCCTCTCCAGCAGCCACAGCCCACACTGGGAGTCGGGTCGTGACATCACCATGTTATCCAGGAAGTGACATCACCATGTTATCCAGGAAGTGACACCACCATGTTATCCAGGAAGTGAAGCCTTGATGCAGCAGTAAGTGCAGGGAAAAAAAGCACTTTATAAGCATTTCCTGTAATAAGTGTATATTGGTGGTTTGTATAACTTTTGGGAGGCAATACAATAATTTAATAAAAATTTTTGCCGGACTTCTCCTTTAAGGTAGGTGTAAATTGGGTCATGTGATGTGATGCAAGGTTTAACGGGGTCATTATATCCGTCAGAGGCAGAAGTCACCATGTAGCCCTATACTCAAGTATTATTGGCTGAGCATGCTGGGATATAAAACAGCACCTCAGAATTAGCTAAGCTCAGAAACATTGGTGATAGAATAGTCTATACACGTTTTCTTCACACGGGAATGTTTCCAGTCTTCATTCCTACAGGATAATAAGCTTCTCATGGGATGAAATGTCAGCAGGTGTGAGTGACCTCAGTGGTCTCCACAAAGTATTTAACACTTTGGGGCTTTTGCTTTCATGCAGTCAAACAGATCAGGAATGAATTAGCTGCTTCCAAGATGGGAAGGAGCCAAGTATACAAAAGGTACAAGACCTGGAATGACAGAGGCAAACACAGCTCATCCGGGGAGCCAGGCCAAAGCACACAGGCTGCATGCAGACCTTCAGCTTGTTCCTACATCATTGAGCCACACATAACCCTGACCTCATGGTGTACAGGGAAGTATCAAGAAGATCCACGCAGCTTGTCATGAATGGTTTTCTTACCGGTGGAAACATGGACAATCAACAAAGATTGTACTTCCATGTAAAGCTTAGACCGAAAAAAAAAAACAGCTCTGGTCTATAATATGAATATACCCTACAAAAGTCCAAAAATGAACACGCTGCCGGGTCAGGGGGAAATAAAGGAGAGGTGAACATACTTACCTAGCCCCCACAGCTTCTAAGGGTGGTATTACACGAAGCGATTATCGTTCGAATAATCGTTCAATCGGTCGTATTTGAACGATTATCTTTAAGTGTAATAGTAGACAACGATTAAACGACGAACGATTGGTCGCTGGTCGTTTCATAGGTTTTGAATCTATTTTTATCGTTTGTCTTTTACACATCGTTCGCACATCGTTCGTTTGAATAAGATGTCGTTAGCCGTTCCCTGTTCATTCGCAAATTGAAAGGGGAGTGTTCTTGAATTTTGTTGCTCCAATATAACCGATAATCTTTCCGTGTAGTAAAACGAACGATTATTAGGCAACCGCTATTGCGATCGTTGGAGATCGTTTATCGTTAATCGTTAATTGAAAAAAATCGCTTCGTGTAATCCTCTCTCTTCTTTATGCTTCCAGGACAAGCTCTTGGGAGCAGCACCTGCCGCCTGAGCCAATACCTAGCAGAGACGGGACATCACTCCAGCTAGTATTGTAGAGGATGACAGCCTTAAAAGGGGTAGAAAGAGGAACATTCCTAGCCCAGGTCACATGCTCCTGCCAAGTATGTGTTTGTCCACTAGTCCTCTCTTCTTCCAAGTAGAGCTCTGCAGAATAGGACCTGCTTCCTGTGCCAATCCCAGGCTGAGACAGGAAACCACTGCAGTCAGTGATTGGCTGAGACAGCAGGTCCTGTTCCTGGCCATTCATCTTGAAAGCAGGAAGCAGAAGAAAGGTTCGGGGCAGGACAGAGGAGCAGAAGGGGACCTGGCAAGTATGTTTTATTTTCTATTCCCCCTGCCCCTGGCCAGACAGCATATAAGTCTTTACACACTGACAGGTATAGCCCTTTAAGGCCAACATCCTTCCCAACAGGCAGCCCTACAACAACATTCTCCAATTTAACATTACCAGTGCTCAGAAATTTTTACAGTTAGCTCCCCCAATTGGCGATGTTTGGTAATGAGAATTATATCATTTAAATGAAGGTCTATGCTGGTCAAAATATAACTCCAAGTGCAATGCACATCCATTAAAGAGGTTTATAAAAATTATGGCTTATCCCACTAATAGTGGTAGTGCAAGGTACTGCAGTGTTACCATTCAAGTGCAATGCTGCTACTAATAGTATGGTGGTTGCAAGGTTGAGCAAAGGTTAACACCAAAGAGGCTGCAGTCCTTTAACAAGTGGCAAAACTCTTTTAAATAGCTGGTCGGCAGAGGTGCTCTTATGATTCGGGCCTCCACCAATATAATATTGATAGGCCACTCATTTTGTATGGCTGGATGACCCCTTTAAGAAATCAAACAGTATAGAATTTAGGAAATAGGCTTGATATTCACTGCTATAAATTAGGACACAGAATGACAGAGAGAGCTCTTATGGGATTGTTCAGGCTTAGAAAAAAACATGGTTAACCCCTTTAAAGAAAGCAAGCTAAGTTAAAAGGGAGGGGGCTCCTTAAGCTCAGCCAATACAGCCTATGTACTCAGTTGGCTATACAGAGGTAAGGGTTTCCTTACAAATACTATACTTTGCTCGTACACACTAAAAAGTTAAATAGAAGTTGCAATAAGTCCATTTCCCCTCTTCATGTCATTCACGAGCTCTCCGCCAAGATGCCTGACTACCTACTGTTTCCAGGCACAAGTTTAAAGCCAACAGAGTTAATGCAACACCAGCTTTACATAACACGGCAAACATGGAAACATTCTCTTTCTGAAGTTTAATTTGCCTTGGATATTAAACATTTATTGGTCTCCTCTCACCAGAAGACCACACAACATCTTTAACAAAAAAGCATAAACTTGTAAGGAGTAAATGGCTGCAGGATGAGATGGAACAAAGTCAAGTTAAAGAAGGATATCAAACTTTCTCCCCTGTAAATCACGGTGTGCTGTCCACCTGGTGCCAAGAATGCTGATTAAAGTGCTGCTGCGGGACCCACAATACATTACAGCCTTAGGCTATGTTTACACTAGGTAAAAGTACGGCCATTGTTGCCATCGGCAACAACGGCCGTACTTTATGCAGTGTGGAACATTGCCTATATTACTATGGGATCCCGGCCGGAGCGTATACACAGAGAGCACTGTGTCATACACCACTTCCTGCAGGACATACAGCAGCTGATAAGTACTGGAAGACTTTAGATTTTTAAACAAAAGCAAATGACAAATTTGTATACATTTCTGACAACAGTTGATTTTTTTTTTTTACCAGAGTACCCCTTTAAGATACTGGAGAGTTGCTAAATATAACTAGTGGCCAGTTGACAGCATGATAGCATAAGGGGTATCAATCTCATTGCTAGGGGTTCAGCCCATTGCTCCTGAAAGCTGCCCCGCAATGAATGGAGTGTTTACCAAGGCTACGTGGCCACCATGACCTGCGCTGCATTCATTCTTTATGAAGCTGGTAGAAATGAATGAACTGGAATGAATTGGAAAAGAAACTCAGAGAAGTTGGGTATAAGCCAAAAAAATAATTATAATTATATACATACATTAATATAATATATATATATATATATATATATATATATATCTACACACACTGTATATATATCTACACACACACACACACTGAATAATAATAAATAATAATAATAATAATACCCATTCAATAACCTTGTCGGTAATGGATTCATTCAAGAGATTAGAATGAGCTTTCATATAGACTGCTTCTATGAATCCATGTTATCCACTAGTTACCTGGTACAGGCCGGACAGGCAGCCACAATGTGTATGAATTGGTTAACAAGGTAAGTTCGGAGATCTGACACTAGGCAAACAATGGCATTCTCTTACAGCCGGAGAGACGTACGTCTTACTGAAGTGCAGTGTAAGGGAAAAACCTATGCGCCTACACAACACTATGTAATTATATACGATTAGGCATAGATTTTCCATTTAGATTTTGTGCTCCCCATATGTTTAGGCTTCAGGCATGCTGCGCTGGGTTCCCAGAAGTCACCTTGCCCACGTAACTCCTGGCCTTTTCTCTGTTTATCCTTCAGGCAGAAGTGACATCCGAAAGCCACTCAGGGACGTCATTGCCATGTGTGCAGGGGGATGCAAGAGTGGCCTGCTCTGAACACTGTGCTGTCTCTTGGGCTTTCATGGGACATCTGTGCTGACGTTGCGTCACAGCCATCTGCACTACACTGGCATGCACTGTACTGTGTAAAGGAGTCACTTGTGATTTTTTTTAATGTAATGTAAACAATTTTTCTTAAACCTTACACACTATTTACATTGGCAGGCAAAGCGGCTATCATACATGGCAGTCACTGGTGATGTCGCAAGATAGCACTTCCCCTGAAGAAAATTACATTAATGGGATCAAATTGAATATACTGTCCCCAATTTCTTAAGCTTTGGCTTATGCATCTGAAAGTGCAAATGTACAAGAAGGAACTTTCTAGTTTATAAAAACACTATTATCAGTAGATGGTCTCTTTACTCTGAAAGATCCACAACTTGTTGGCTATAATGTAATTCCTCACTTGTCCTGTGGTGGTGCTGCAAGGAAATTTTATTGTAGGACTCTCTCAGAGATTACGGCTCACCAATAAGGCACCCAGCAGCAGGACAAAATATAGTCCACTTACTTTTTAAAGGCTGTTCTAGCAGAAAATTATTATCCAAACCCTTTAAATTTTCCACTCATTGGTCAAAGAGAGCTGTCAAATTAAAGGAGAAGTCCGGCGAAAATTTTTATTAAAGTATTGTATTGGCCCCCAAAAGTTATACAAATCACCAATATACACTTATTACAGGAAATGCTTATAAAGTGCTTTTTCCCTGCACTTACTACTGCATCAAGGCTTCACTTCCTGGATAACATGGTGATGTCACTTCCTGGATAACAGGGTGATGTCACTTCCTGGATAACATGGTGATGTCACAACCCGACTCCCAGAGCTGTGCGGGCTGTGGCTGCTGGAAAGGATGATGGCAGGGGGACACGGAGGGACACAGGGCACTGGAGGGACACTGAGCATCCCTCCGCCATAATCCTCTCCAGCAGCCCGCACAGCTCTGAAAGTCGGGGCGTGACATCACCATTTTATCCAGGAAGTGACATCACCATTTTATGCAAGAAGTGAGGCCTTGATGCAGTAGTAAGTGCAGGGAAAAAAAGCATTTTTTAAGCATTTCCCGTAATAAAAGTGTATTGGTGATTTGTATAACTTTAGGGTGGCAATCCAATACTGTAATACATTTTTTTGCCAGACTTCTCCTGAAACAGTTAAAGGAGAAGTACCATCAAAGCTAAAAAATCTCAGGCCGGCGGGTGCGTGTGTGTGTGTGTGTGTGTGTGGGGGGGGGGGGGGGATTGTAACAAAGAAAGTGTAATTACCCACACCCTTTGCCCCTGCAGCGCTGACTTACCGATTCCTGTCAACTGCCTAGTGTCAGGATGATGTATTGTTCCATGCTGGAGGAGGACCATCAGGTATGACATTAAGCCCTAAACTCTACCCACAATCCCTGTCACTGCAATGTGGATGATCCACCCTATATAGCACCAACTGGTTAATGGTGAAGATAGATGGCAAGTGTAATGGATAGGGAAGAAAGTAGTATGGGATGCCAATGCCATGCCCAATGGGCTCACCATCCCTGCTGTCATTAAGGTTAGTCATCGAAGCACCACCATACTGAGGCCAGGCTTGGATAAAAGGTCAAAAATTAGGAAAAAGAGCACATAAAAAAGGCCACAAACTATAGTTATAGTATAGTATAAGTCAAACTGTGGATCGAAGCACAGGATAAAAAGCAACACCCACTATTTCCTATATCGGAGAACACATACTAGTAATCTACTCCAGCCGAAACACTCTTCCGTCCATTAACTAAAAGGGATATAAGCTGGAATCTGGTTGCCAGTGAGCAACATCTTTTGGTCTGGACTTGTTTTCCTACGTAAGACCCAATGTTTGTTTGGAGTGGTTTCTTGGACGACCATTGCAAACACATAGGAAAACATGGCTGTTTTTATAACACAATTGTTCTAGACCTACGGGAGGCTCCTTTGGTAGATCCGAGCAGCGCACCTGTCTAAAACGTCTTATCAGCAGCAATATAAACCATTACATGTTTGTTGAGGGATCATAAAAGCAATGAGATGCATGTCAGGGCTGCCAGAGTCAACATACCTGTTGGGTTTCCAAGCTTTCCCCATGCTGAAGTAGGCTGGAATACATTTTACTGTGTTGCCAGCGGAGTTCATTTAGGGGGAAGTCCGCACCATTACAAAAGCGACAATGAATTTGGTGCAAACTACCATATGTGTCAACACGCTAAGTGCACGGATACCGGTGTTATCGTATCATACAGATGGAGACAATGGGATGGAAAGCAAAGGACATTTTCCAGAGCCTATCTTTACTCTTAGTCGTGAAAAAAAATGGGTGATCAAAATACTAAATTCTTTACTATTTGTTTAAACCTACGTCACTAGAAGCGAAACAGTATTTCCACCTAAAAACTATGCATGAATAAAATTACACTGTCACTAAAAGCCGTGTACTTTACAGATTTCTGTCGTACCGCAAAATAGTACGTACCTGCAATGTCTATGCAGAGGTCCGCGAATTTCGGACAACTACAGATGCAAAACCGTAGTGCAGTCTGCGATTACTGGTCGTAACTATAGATGTGTGAACAAGGTCTTAGGGTGCATCCAAACAATTTCCGGAAACTGTCCATAGCATGAACTGTGTCTTGCGGACTGAATCTCGGAGCTCCCTGCATCATGATTAAATTATGATGTAAGGAGCTCAGATATTGTTTAAATGTTCGCAATGGTTTACTGACACAGCAGTGCGGCTGTGTCGATACACTAGTGTGAACTTTCAAATAGTCTTGGAGCGCCCGACATCATAATTAATCAGGATGCAGGGAGCTCAGAGATCCAGTCTGCAGGACACAGTCCATGCTACAGTTTGCGGAGATCGTGTTAATGCCCCCTTAGGGTCACAGAGCACTGAAACAAGACTAGTCCAGAAAAAAAAAAAAATACATAAATGGTTTTGAGTAAACTTATAGGAGCAGACCCTCAGATTGGAATAAGAAAAGCACCGAATGGGCTCGAGCATGGCGGCAATCAGAAGATACTAAAAGTTGTCTATACCAAAGACTGATTATAGATTCCCTTTAAGGCTAGTTTTACAGTTATTGAGGTTCCGCGCAACAAAACAAATATGGCCCCACGGCCTTACTATTTAAAAGTTATGTCATTTCAGTTTATACTGACTGGCATACTGACTGGCATACAGTGCCAAGATAATTCTGCCATATACAACTCAGAAAACATAGAAACATAAAGGGACGTCCGCATAAAAAAATAAAATTATTATTAATAATATTAATTAAAAAAAATTATATATATATATATATATATATATATATATATATATATATATATATATAAAATTATTAAGTGACAAGCAGTAGGGGGCAGTAAGGAGTTAACAAGAAAGCTTCTGGAAAAGTAAAAATATGCCCTGTATTCTGTGCAGTTTTTATTAGTACCTGATATTATAATATTAGTACCTGATATTATTAGTACCTGGCATTATACTATGACGTTCTGCACTATTTTCCTCTGCCTTGCAGGTGGTATGAAGGGTTAAAGCTAAATGAATGCGGAGCTAGGATTCCCTGAGCCAGTCATTGTTCACTGGTGTCAGCCCCTGACGTCAGACAGTGTCAAACTCACTGAATCTACTGTTGATTCTTGTGGGAAAAACACCTCCACAGCTGCTACTACCAGGCCAAGAAGGAACAATGACCTCCTCTCATGACCAGTTTTGTAGCATAAAATAAATAGCCAAGAACGCAGCCCGTTCAAGGCTCTCCGTGCTCATGAGGTAAATACCTTCTGCTAAGTCACATGAAGAAAGGTAACAGACCAAACAGGTTGTCACCTACAGGGGAAGATGAGGACTATACAACTGGTACAGTACCATACCAGTCCTATGTACTCTATAAGAAGTGTATTTATTGTCAGTTTGATGCACAATTCCAATACACTGCCAATAGTTTACCTAAGCTGGCACATATAAAAGAACCCTTAGACACTAGCTTATTTCATATGTGAATGCATATTGGGACTGGGACTGTTGCCTCTGTATAGATTTTGCCAATTATTGTGTGAGACAATCAGAGAAGCAACAATTATATATAAGTAAAGTTGAGCAGAAATGGGGTAGTGTCCGTCCCCATTGCTATCCCCTTTCGTTTACTTCTTTATTTGTAACTCTTAAGGCCCTATTACACAGAACGATTATCGGCCGATAATTGTTCCGTGTAATAGAAGGCAACGATCAGCCGACATGAACGATGTTGGCTGATCGTTGCAGTCGTTGCCTTTCAATATGGCTGAAAGACAAACGACTCATACAGCAACCACCTGCTGCCTTCGCTCCGTGGAACAGAAGCGGCGGGAGCAGACCGCTGCTATATGCTAATGGCTGCCCGGGCGATCTAGCGATCACCCGTGCAGCCCCCCCCCCTCCGCCACCGCAACTCCCCCTGTCCTCTCACCCACTCGCTGCTGCCATGTGTAATAGCGGAGGCAGTGAGTGGGGAACGAGGAGCAATCAACTGCCGACAGCACTCATTTACTCCTCATAGTCACCCTGTGGAATAGGGGCTTTAAACACAAATAAAAAAAGGCCATATTTTGGGACATATATAGCAAAGGCCCGCTAGCATTAAAATGGGTTATCCAGGAGTAAAAATGTAATACCACACCCACACACACAACCCGAGGACAGGTATGGTGTCATTTTTGGAAGAAAGCAGCTATGGTTTGCTAATTCTGGATCACCCCTTTAATTTTTACTGCCATCACTAAAATGTGTGTATAAAGAAACAGCAGTTTGAATATTGCGTTCAATATAACTCAATAGTAAAAACAAAACTTTTTTTATGGGAGGAGGTAACAAAAGATGGAGGTAGGCGAGGGGTATATAAAATATATTATGTCCATGTTCTATTATGTATTGGCTATTGTTCAACATGTGGAACAACTAAAGCAGGAAAAAAAATTGATACAACACTAGTAGAGTCAACACTAAGAGTGAAGCACGTTGGGAACAATTTTTTGTCATACTCCAAGCTCAAACAATCTTCTTGGCTAGCACTTCTTTAACCTTTCTCCTATCAATAAGACGACATTGTTTGCTTGCGCTCTCCACCCCTTGCAGAGAGGGATTATAATCACAAGTGCTCTTATTTGACTCTCATTAATTACACCTATGACATCTCAAATCATCAGTTAAAGCCAACTGCCAGCGCGGTGACAGGCACACCAAGGGCTGAGCTGCCACGTTTAAAAAAGACATACAAAAATAAAGAGACGACTGTCACTGTGGTACAATGCGGAATAGTATTTTATTATCTATTATGGGCTGTTCAGGTTAATGTAATTAGGGCATGATATAAAAAAGGTAAGAACCTGGAACGGACACCAATCAGCAGAACCAATGCTAAATAGCAGTATAACATGGGCACTACATAAGGAAGGCGGTATTATGTGAGCACTATATAAGGAAGGTGGTATTATGTGAGCACTATATAAGGAAGGCGGTATTATGTGAGCACTATATAAGGATGGCGGTATTATGTGAGCACTACATAAGGAAGGCGGTATTATGTGAGCACTACATAAGGATGGCGGTATTATGTGAGCACTACATAAGGATGGCGGTATTATGTGAGCACTACATAAGGATGGCGGTATTATGTGAGCACTATATAAGGAAGGTGGTATTACGTGAGCACCATATAAAGATGGCGGTATTATGAGGGCACTATGTAAGGATGGGGGTATTATGAGGGCACTATATAAAGATGGCGGTATTAGGAGGGTACTATATAAAGGCCCTATTCCACGGAACGATTATCGTCCGTATTCGGCCGATATCGGCCTCCATACTTTATACCTCCCTCCCCCCTATGTAGTTGTTCCCCCATACTGTATACACCCCCATATGCTGGTAGTCCCCTTACTGTATACCTCCCCTTGTAGTTGTTCACCTATACTGTATATATCCCCCATATGCAGGTAGTCCTCATACTGTATACCTCCCTCTGTAGTTGTTCCCTCCATACTGTATACACCCCCCCCATATGCTGGTAGTCCCCATGCTGTATACCTCCCTCTGTAGTAGTTCCCCCATACTGTATACACCCCCCATATGCATATAGTCCCCATACTGTATACCTCCCTCTGTAGTTGTTCCCCTATACTGTATACATCCCCCATATGCATATAGTCCGCATACTGTATTTATACCTCCCTCTGTAGTTGTTCCTTCATACTGTATACACCCCCATATGCTGGTAGTCCCCATACTGTATACCTCCCTCTATAGTTGTTCCCCCATATGCTGGTAGTCCCCATACTGTATACCTCCCTCTGTAGTCGTTTCTCCATACTGTATACATCCCCATATGCACATAGTCCCCATACTGTATACCTCCCTCTATAGATGTTCCTCCATACTGTATATACCCCCCAATATGCAGGTAGTCCCCATACTGTATACCTCCCTCCGTAGTTGGCCC
The DNA here is from genome assembly GCF_027789765.1 of Dendropsophus ebraccatus. NCBI lineage: Eukaryota > Metazoa > Chordata > Amphibia > Anura > Hylidae > Dendropsophus > Dendropsophus ebraccatus. The sequence goes on along the minus strand of NC_091460.1, from coordinate 37,636,898 downwards.
ACGTACCCCCATGACCAATATACACTACTTCTTACCACCCCTGCCTTCCCTGAAGCTTGTCTTGAGAAGGAGGGGGCGGAGCATAACAAGCCTGGCAGTGATTGGCTGATGCTCAGCCACCCAGTATCAAGGATCTGGTCAGCGGACTGTAACTAGGGCTTATTTTTGGAGTAGGGCTTATATTTTAAGCCTATTCTATAAAGCCTGCAAAATGAAGCTAGGGCTTATTTTTGGGATAGGTTTTATTTTCGGAGAAAGGCAGTAATTAGGAATGATAGTATATGACAGTATTATATAGGGGCTATATAAGGACAGTAACTACATTCCATATTATTCAATGGGAACTAGTTTTATGTAGGGATTATATAAGGACATTAGCCAAATTCCATATTATTCATTGGGAACCACAGTATATGACAGTACTATATAGGGACTATATACTGTTAATTAGAAACTAAAGTATATAACAGCATTATGGAGGGACTATAAGATACTATGATGACTGTGGCAGCCAGCAGGGGATGTTAAGTCAGAAGTGCTGTATACTTTGGTCTGTGAAATCATTTACAAGTATTATTATAGTCATGATATTATACAAAGCACAAGAGCTAGCAGCAACTACAGCGTTAACATAAATGGCATATAGCAGTACTTATCAGTGACTTGCAGAATACTTGTCACATCATGTGCGTGCATGGGCGAGAAGGAATACATGATAAGACACTAAGTGCTGATCCCATGTTAGCGGAGCCCGCACTGGGGGGTGGGGGCATGATATCTGACATGAACATATGAAAGAGTAGCTCATAGAATACATATACAATGCCGACTAACCTATGGACTAATATTGTGGCCCTGGAACAATAATAGCCATCTAACTAATGCAGCTTTAAAGGGGTACTCCGGCAAAAATCTTTTTCTTTCAAATGAACTGGTGTTTATTTGAAATTTCTATTGAGGTTTTCCCATACTTAACAGCTGCTGTGTGTCCTGCAGGATGTGGTATTTTCCTTTCCAGTCTGACACAGCGATCTCTGCTGACACCTCTGTCCATGTCAGGAACTGTCCAGAGCAGGAGAGGTTTTCTATGGGGTTTTGCCACTGCTCTGGACAGTTCCTGTCTCGGACAGAGGTGGCAGCAAAGAGCACTGTGTCAGACTAGAAAGAAAATACCACTTCCTGCAGGACATACAGCAGCTGATAAGTACTTTAATACTAGATTTTTAGTGCAATACTTTGCTCTTTATTTTTGGATGGATAGATGGATCTGCCTATGCAAGTTGCATCATTACATTTGGCAAAAAAAGAGCAATCCACAAAATGTATCTGGAGCATGTAAAACATAAACTATCTAGAGAACATAAAATAACCTGCACCAACAGTGCAATGCCAACGGTGGAAAAGGGAATGCATGTCATACAAAATAAAAACTTGGCAGGGACCACAACTGATAACCTAAAGGCAAAGTCACTGACGATAAGAGAGGCCCCAGGAGCCTATCTCTCCACAGATTATAACGATGCTCAAGAAAACAGAAGGAGGAACATAAAAGTAGTGACATATGTTGCACAACATGTTCTAGGACTGCATATGCCGCCCGGCCTGGCACACTGACTAGAACTGCTTGGCAGCACTGACACAGCTACCACTTTGCTGGATATAGAGCCAAAAAGCACTGTGCAAAGAAATACTGCACTCACATAACAATTGTATGATTGGAAGAGATTTTATAGAACATTTACATTTTACATGGGTATAATATAACCATTCTATATAAAAGGCTGATGGTTACATAACAGACACTATTCTAAAGAACAATTACTTACATTCAGATTTGGGATGTAGAAAAAAAAAATAAAAAAAAGTCTTGAAATGTGGGGGGCACAATGTATTTTTTTTTCTTTTAGTAAAACATTTTTCCATTGTGTCAAAAGAGTAAAACCTATATGACAAACTACATAAGGGTCCTTTTACACACAGATTATGTGACAGATTATTGAAGCCAAAGCCGGGAACAGACTATAAACAAAGAAGAAGTCATAAAAGAAAGACTGAGATTTCTCCTCTTATTACATCCATTCCAGGCTTTGGCTTCAGTGATCCGTCAGATAATCAGTGCGTTTAAAAGGAGGTTAAATTTGGTATCGCACATACCCAGAGAATAAAATTATTATGTTACCTTGCACCCAAGGTGAATAATTTATATTTAAAGGGAATCTGTCACTAGGTTTATGCCGCCTTAAATGAAGGCAGAATAAACTAGTGACAGAAATGCTTAACAGATTGGTGTATTACTTACATTATTCTGTTTAGCCATTCTCCTAATATGCAGGAGAATAGGATCCTTGTCACACCCCTGCCCCGCCGTTCAGTTGCTGATTGACAGTTGACTGCCATACACAGCATGGATAGATAACTGCCAATCAGCAGCTGGTGGGCGGAGTTTTCTGCTTCTCATGAATATTGAGGACTACTGGGCTCATGCACATAATGGAGAGGACTACTTATTGTCCATGTTATTCAGGAGGATATATCTGAATCAGCTGCACAGAATGTAAGTGGATCCATCATTCTGTTCAGCTTCTCAGTCACCAGTTTATGTTACTCTTGTATAGGACCAAAAAAACCTACGGAGAGAGTCTCTTAAAAATGCAAGAGCTGTATTTCTTTTTAAATTTGTACATTTTCTGCAGTGTACTGTACAAAGAAGACAGCAAGAAGAAGAAGAGGAGGAGGGGAGCAGAGGCCGGAGATAATAAAATGTAATAGGCCATGACTCTGACGGAAGAAGGAGACAAGAGGCGGTTTTAAGTGCATCAGTCACCAGATAGACGGCATAACAGATCAGCTCACAGATTTCACTAAACACAAAAGCATCTGTCATCACCAATGAGCGATGCCACCAGTTCTACGTCAGAGACAAAACACTTCTCATTTTTTGTATAACTTGTGCTCCTCTCTCTCTTACAGTCCACAATGGGACATTTTTCCCATTTTCCCATGTTTTATTTAGAGAGATTTACAACTAGTCTAATACACACACACACACACACACACACACAGCTTTTTAAGATTTTTAAAAAAGAAGTTTAAAGGGAACCAGACACATTGAAAATGCGGTCAAATCTTATGGCAGCATATTATAGAGCTGGAGGAGGACTACCCATGTATTCATAGAAATCTCTGCTTCTTCTCGGCTATGTAGTCAGGTGGGTAATTTGTCCTGGAACTTTAAGAGTCACGGTCGTATTTTTTTTTTTTTTTTTTTTTTTGCAGAAATCAATAGTCCAGGCGATTTTAAGAAACTTTGTAATTGGGTTTATTAGGCAAATATGCCATTATCTGCATTTAAAAAGCCTTTTCCCAGGTCCCCCTCCCTCCTCTTTTCCAGACACTGCAAAATATCAGGAAATTGTGACTTGTCGCATCAGACGTACCCAGTCTGGTCTATAGAGAGGGGAGGAGGAAGTTAGCTGACAGCAGAAAGCAGATAACAGAGAATTACAGTCATGGAGCTGGGTGACAGCTGTAATCAGAGCTCAGAGAGGTCAGTGGTGACTGTCAGAGGAGATAGAGGGTGATTTATTTGTAGATTAAGTCTTTGTTGTCCTGTTTTGGTCTTTTATTTAGCTCTCTCCATAGGAGAACAATGAAGACAGGGGGGAGAGCTTCAAACTGCTTTTTCATGACAAAAACGCATTTTTCGGCTAATAAACCAAATTACAAAGTTTCCTAAAACCGCCTGGACTATTGATTTCTGCAAAAAAAAAAAAATAAAATATTTCACGACAGTGACACTTAAACTAAATATCCATCAACTCACCTCCTGCTTTAAGGGATGACGCCTACAAATTGGACTATATATTTAACGTAATGGGGATCCCTTAAAAGCAGTAGGGATATTCTACTACTTTATGATTGGAGAGGAGCACGCTCAAGTTTGATCGTTTGAATATTGGTAAATGAATACGTTGGAGTCTGATAAAACATGGATAGAGCCTATGGCGTATCGCTGCATCCATGTTTTCCCAGACTCCATAGGCCTCCCAACTTCTTCATTTTCCAGTATTCATGTGCTTAATGATGGGATTTGAGCATGCTGGAGCTGTGCTCATCTCTTTTTATGATCTGTACAGGTATCCCACTAATCTGGAGAGTAAAGCCTTGACACTGCAGCCCGCCACAGTCTCTACAGTGTCACCCATCACATAGCCGGTGGTCAGGCTCCACTGTGCTGAAAACAATGAAGGGATCAGTGCTGGTTCACCCAGGATTGCTGGAGGTCCAAGAGGCTGAATGAACCCCCATCGATCAAGAACTGACGCCATGTCCTAGCGATGTCAGATAGGAGTATCCTCTTAATCACTTCAAAATATACAATTATTCATCTAGTGTTTGCTGTGTTTACTGTCACCTACATTCTGGAACTGCTACACTGGTGGATTTTATGTTTTTTCCTTGTTGTATTGCCATTTTGTTTATACCCAGAATTGGGAAAGCTTTAAGACCTAATAGTTTTTGCATTTCTTTTCTTGTATATTGTTTAGACAATCAGGGGCAAAACATGTAACCATAGTAAAATCTGGAGAGAGGCCCTACTGAACAGTGATGTCACAACGTAAGATTACTTTACATAGTGATGTCAGAGTTCACAGATAATGCACATAGTAGCCAAAGCACGCGGTAGGGGGCTAGTAATGATGTCATAGTAGAGGAAGCGCTTAAAGGGGTAGTGTAGCGATTTTCTTTTTCTGCTTAATTAACACACATTACAAAGTTATATAACTTTGTAAGATGTGTTAAAATGCGGTCTGGCCCTTTACACCTTTACCCCCCCCCCCCCCCCTCCACCCCGGAAGTTAAAGTGTAACTGTCATTTCAGAGTCATTTTTTTGAAAACATTAAATATCAACAGTTCAAGTGATTTTAAGAAACTCTGTAATAGGTTTTATAAACCAAAGAGTTTCCTTCTGGACTGAAAAAGCAATCTCCCAGCCTCCCCCCTCACTTCAGAAGAAGCAGCATTTCTGTCTCCATTATGTGGCTATGGAGAGGGGAGGGGCTGTTAGGAGTGACGGAGCACGGAGCAGTCCAGCACAGCACAACACCCTGCAATCTTCTCTCAGTAAGTTCATAGATAAGCACTGACCTTTCTGACCCCCGAATCCTGCGGTTTAGGTGCCCAGACAGTCTACAAACAGCTGACCTTCATGTCACCTCTTCCTGCTCCCTCATCTCCCTCAGCCCCTCCCCCCTTCATAGGCTTACAATGGAGAGAGCAGAGCCAGTCTTCACTGGCTTCTCTGTAATGAAGACGTGTTTGCCTGATAATGCACAGATAAGAAGTCAGGGGGGGAGGCTGGGAAATTGCTTCTTGAGTACAGAAGGAGGCTTTTTTGGCTGATAAAACCTATTACAGAGTTTCTTAAAATCGCTTATACTACTGATTTCTGCAATAAAAAAAAAATATGACAGTTACACTTTAAAAAAAGTATATAAACCAAATAATTGTCGACCCAGTCCTCTTCTCCCGGGCGCCATCTTGGGTCGATGTCGTCACAGCAGGCGGCGGGCCTGGTCTCCTTCCTCTTCGCTGTTTTCCACAGCAGTGAATGGGAGAGAAAAAGGCTGCTGGTGCACATGCGCACCAGCAGGCTTTTCATTGGCTGCAGCACATCACATGGCTTCCAGCTTGCTCAGCCCTGATTGGCTGAGCTTGCTGGAAGCCACGTGATGCGCTCCAACCAATTCACTGCACCCAGACCTGGAAAGGAGTACGGGAGATTCGAACGGCAATCGTCACTGGAGGGATGGTAAATATATTTCCTGTGTGTCTGTGTTTTGTTTTTTTTCTTTTCGGGGGGCCGGAGTACTCCTTTAACCTAACTCTGGCCAAAAGAGTGAAAAAAATGTGCAAAAAAAATTATACACACAAACAAAACAAAAAATATAGTTGATATAAGAACACTGCTCTCTCACAAGTAGACGGGACAGATTAACTCCACGCGTTCCGTCATGTGGACTGATGGTACATTTGCTTTAAATAAATTTGCCCTAGCTCTATACTGTTGCAGAACTACAATTCCCAGCATGCTTTGACTGGCTTTGTCTCCAGTATGCATTAGGTTCTATAGCAGTGTTGCCTAACTTTTTCTCTTTGTCTGTACCGGTGGCTGACGAAGTTGGATGCAACCCCATGGAGCCTTAGAAAGCATGGATAAAGCCTATGGCGTACGGCTATCTTCCCACTTCATAGCAAGAGAAGGCGGCCATCTCGTAATATAGACAGCCGCTAATAATAATCATCATTACCTCTTGTCTATATAACAAGACTGACGGCTTTTCTCACTATGTTAATGTATGAGGAACATAGCCTATGGCTGTATCCATGTTTTTCAGGACTTCCTAGGCCTGTATCAAACTTCGTATTCAAACACCGAGCGATCCATCTCGAGCATACTCAAGTCATGCTCATCTCTATTGTACAGCAATACAGCAATGCTTCCCAACCTCTGGCCCTCCAGCTATTGCCCGACTACAATTCCCATCATGCCCTGATAGGGCATGCTGGAAGTTGTAGTTCTGCAACACACAAAAAGCTACAAGTAGTACCACACTGCTGTAGAACCTAATGCATACATATACAGCCTGCTCCAGGAGACAGCCAGGGCATGCTGGGAATTGTGGTTATACAAGTACTGTAGAGTCACAAGTTCATGAACACTGCTGTAAAACAGATTGCATCCATGGAAACAGCTGAGGGCTATCAGGGCATGCTGGGAGTTGCAGTTCAGCAACCAACAGAGAGCCACAATGCATACATGCAGACAACCTAAGGCAGTGTCCTAGAGGTTACTCTACTGTGTCCTATTGTTACTCGCTCTGGCAGACCCATCCACATATATACCTACAGGAACAAAGCCACCCTGGCGTGAGCAGAAACAGCCTCGCGTATCTTGTGCGTAATTCTCTTTTTACCGTTATATAGATGAAGCTTGCTAAACCTAAGAGTTGGCACACACACACAGGAATCTCAGGCCAATATGAACGGCAGGCACGCTGGAGATGTTTGGAAATGAAACTTTCGTCTTCCCCCGCAGTGAGCGCACACTTAATATTTATGGAGGCTCTGCCAAGAAGGTTTAAAATAAAATTAGGAAGCAATGTAAGTGATCTCATTAGTGTAAATTTCTTGGCACGGCGTGTTTCACAGCCACAGGAAACAGGTTGGTAGAAGGTGATGGCTAATTGAGTTTTCTTCATCATGGGGTTGGCTAAAGCTTGAGGCCAGTCTATGCTCGTCTTCCTGGAATCCCTGTGTGAAACCACCATGTAAATAGACGGATTTTACTTCACACCTAATATTTTCATACGGGGAACGAAGGTTTGTGAGGGAATTAGTAACTAAATGGACATTCTATAAATACGTATTCATTCTGGTATTGCAGGGAAAGTAGTCTCATAAAGTACAAGGTACGAATGGTATATTAATGTGCTGGAAATGAGGGCTGCACAGAACATGGTGCTGTATGTTTCAAGCTCGCTGTGACTACTGGGAAAGGGGAAGATCAGGACTACTAGGAGGAATTCACCATCTTAGAGGAGAGATGAGAAAGTGGCCCCACCATGACTTAACACTGTGCAAAATAACAAACTCCATTCTGCTCCTACTGTTTGGGGCTAGATTATTAAATATATGTAAAATAAAAGGTATACAGCTTTATAATATACCTTTATTAGAGAAGATTTGAGATTATTATATATATATATATATATATATATATATATATATATATATATATATATATATATATACACACACATACATACATACATACACACACACACACACACACGTTTTTTTTTTTTTAATATTGGTTGCACAGGCCGCCACGAATGGCTGTGTTCGGAACTGCAGGGCAGCTGAAGCCCTGGTCCTGGCACTGCTGTAAGCAGTGTTATTTATACTGAGTGTCTCCAATGTCTATTCGAATACATCTCCTGGGGACGATGTCTAACATTAGATTAGACATGATGGGAGATACAGCAGTGCTAGCAACTGTGCTGGGGTTGAAGGGCTTGTGTAGCCCTGCAGTTCCTGACACAGTAAATTGGTGGCAACAGTGAGGCGATGTCGCTTCTTACTGAAAAAAAAAAAAAAAAAAAAAAAAAATTGTAATTTACTTCTATTTAAAAATCTCAAGTCTTCCAGTACTTATCAGCTGCTGAATGTCCTGCAGGAAGTGGTTTATTCTTTTCCGTGTTACACACTGCTCTCTGCTGCCACCTCTGTCCATGTCAGGAACTGTTTAGAGCATGAGAGGTCTTTTATGGGAATTTGCTACAGCTCTGGACAGTTCCTGCCATAGATAGAGCATGACAACAGAGAGCAGGAAGAATACACCACTTCCTAAAGGACATACAGCAGCTGATAAGTACTTGAAGACTTTTATTTTTTTTTTATTAAAAGTTAATTACAAATCTATATAACTTTCTACCATCATTTAATTGAAAATATTTTTTTTCTTGTGGGAGAACCCTTTTAATAAAGTTATATTACAAAGTTATATAACTTTATGAAAATAATAATAATAATAATAATAATAATAATAATAATAATAATAATAATAATAATATAAATTTTATTTGCTAAAGTAGCCCTTTAAGCCACATCTACCAGTTATGCCTGTGTTGTTCTTGAATCCATGTTTCTGGTTATTATCATTACTATTATTACATTTTTTTTTTCATGGCTCGCTGCATTAATTGTGATACATTTACAATGTTGTGCTAAATGTCACACTCAGCCCTGCTTTACCCAAACATAAAACAAGTCAAAAGGTAGACCCCCCCCCCCCTCCACCAGCACAGACTCCCACATGAACACCAGAACACTGTGTATATTGGCATTTCCAATGTATTGTCCAGTTTGCAGCATTCCAAGTTTTTATTTTCTCCAAGAACACTTCATAAACGACAAAACTTATATTCCAAAGTATCTCCTGCAAGTACTAAAAGGGATTCTCTGAAAACTGAGGAGAGCAAAGGACATAAGAAGCAAACTTACTCAGGATTTATTATGTAACACAATATGAATGAATCCAGAAAGGGACAAAACGCATGAAAACAGCAGATATCCCCATGTGTAGCACCAAAAAACAACATTCTGTAAAGATCTGTAAGAATTCTTTTAGTAACTCATTAACTATACATGTGTTCCCCCAGTAATGTAACCTATTACTCCAACAGTGATATCATTAATAAAACTACAAGGTCTATTATCAATGCAACACGTGGGAGGGAAACGTCAAAATTCCTCACATTATTCCCGGACAGCTGAGTTATTCCTGGTGATTACACAACAAGAGATCAGGTCACGTTACACAGCAAAGAATACTAAATAATAATGGAACTGGGCCCCATGTGCAAGGACTGGTGGTGTATGATATTACCCAAACATGGCTGCTCTCCTCCCATTTTTATTTAACTACATCAGTTGAGATTGGAGTACCCATTTAAATGCTACCATAATTCATGTCTTAAAGTGACTCTGTACACACAGTCTCCCCCCCCCCCCCCCCAAACTGCTTGTACCTTCGGATAGCTGCCTTTAATCAAAGATCTGTCCTGGGGTCCGTTCAGCAGTTGTGGTAATTGTCCTAAAAAACAACTTTTAAACTTGCAACCCTGTGTTAGATTGGTGTGGCTTACAGTGTCTTTGCCCTAGGCCTGCACCGCCTCTACATCCCTCCTCTCCATCATTAGCAATGCCCCAGGAAGGATTTCTTCTAATCACCACTTGTCTAAGCACTGCACATGTGCCTTAACTATCAAACACATGTGCAGTGTTCAGACAAGTGATAAATAGGAGAAAGCATGCCTGGGGCATTTCTTATGATGGGGAGGAGGGACGGAGAGGCAGTGCAGGCCTAGGGTACAGACACTCTAGGCCATGCCAATCTCACACAGTGTTGCAAGTTTAAAAATAGTTTTTTAGGACAATAACTTTAACACCTGCTGAACGGAAACCAGGATCTTGGATTAAAAGCAGCTATGTAACAGTTCAACTGTTTTGTTTGTTTGGGGGGGGGGGGGGGGCTTTAAATGAACACCAAACTCGTCCCATGTATTACAAATACAGTCTTGCACAATGCAAAGTAATACAAAATTCACAAGGCTGATTATAACAACAGGACTGACCCAATATTATAGTCGTCTGCTGGTGTACGGTATGTAGGCCATTGGGAATCAAAGTTATAGTGGGCCACCACCTGACTATCCCACACTCTGGTGAAAAGCATAGAGCAGTATAAGCAGATGGCCATCCCAGTGGCCCCTAAATCTGTCTCCAATCGCCTGTTAGAGATGATGGCCCTGTTCACGTTTATTTTGCCATCAGGTCCTCCTTCCATGGCCACGTGTATTAGAATGCAATGACATCCCAAAGGAACTCTTGGAAACGGCATAAGTCCATGGATCTTCTAGCATTTAAAACACAGATAAATTTGACAAATTTTCCAATGACGATTTAGATCCAACAAATGATGGACGGCAACAGTCAAACTGGATGAAAGAAACCTTAGGATGTAGGGAGATGTTTATATCCTTGAAAGGCAGAAGAATCTGCTAAGGAACACATGACCTGCCTGAGAGCCTTGAAGGGGGGGGGGGGGGGGCAGTAATTTATATTGTTTTATTTAAAATGCTAAAATGAAATGTAAATGCTGGGAAGTGCAGGTGTCTGCTATGGAGAGTAACATAATCAACACATGGAGGCCTAAGTGTCATTCTTTTTGCGCCATCATTTTGGTCAAAAAAGGTCAAGCCAATTGCGCTATTTTTGAGCAGTTTACTTCAGGCTGCTTTTAAAATTTTGCACTCGGAGGGGGTATTGTTTTTATTAGCTAGTTTTTTTAGCCAGATTTATCATGTGCAAATGTGTAGCTTTTGCACAAATAATTGCGCAGCAGTACTCCAGTCAGACCCTGGCATTATTTTTTAGCCAAAAAAAAAAAAAATTGTGCTAGATTTATTAAAGCCCATGCTCCTAATGATACATTTTGTGCATGGATCGGAGATGCGTAGCATGTGAAAAGTGCAGAAGTGCAAAAATTATTGCCAGAATTATACATGTGCCCCTTGGACTATGTTTAAACAGTATTTTGGTCAGTATTTCTTAGCCAAAATTAGAGATAAGCGCAAATCAAGCATGCTTGAGTCCATCCAAAGCAGAGTGTATGGAATTCGATTAAGAGTGGCTGCAGGTTGGGTTGGGGCGGACCAGAGCAGAGTCAAACTCTTCTCTAGCCAAAAGCAAGAGTGGAACTGACAGAGAATTATAATAGGTTAAAAATATAAAGTTATAATCCAGTTTCGGTTGAAAATATACTGATCAAACTGAAAAACATGAAAAAAAAACCCTAGCCAGGAACAGACACAATACCAGTGGGTGTAAGGGCTTTACAGAAACACCCATAGAGATCAATTAAATTGAGCTTTATTGCTCCATAAAAAATGCAGTGGGTAAACATGCAAAATGTGTGCAATAAAACAATACCACAGACTTGAGGGTATTTCAGTTTTCCATACATGTGAGCTTCACTGCTCAGCCTGCATGCGCCACTGTTCCTGGCCGGCGCTTAATTGAGTTTAGTATGCAGAAAGCGCGCGTCATCAGTGGAGCGGGAACTGGAGGCAGAGGTGAAATTATTATTCAAAAGGAGGAGGAACTAAGGGGGGTGTGACAGAGCGTGGCATGGCCTGAGAGACGCTACTCCTCTTTGACACTTGGTTATTCCTACCCCCACTGCAGGCTGGCGCACATAGTTACCATTGATGATTGGTGTCCTGTGGTGCACCTTCATTCCGTTCCTACGGCACTGTTCAGATCCCGCTGGTGGTGCAGTCACGTTTGGAGACCCTGACTACCAGCCTCCTTAACTGCAGGCCAGTAAGCGAAGAGATCACATGAGTGCCCGTGGGATTTGAATAGTACCGGGGCACCAATCATCATTGGTAAGTTTATGTGCCAGCCTGGGGGGGGGAGCGGAGAATAATATTTTTTTAAAAAAATAAATCATTTTCATAAGAATTTAAAAATAAAATTCATAAGGGTGGCTAGGAAGAAAAAGAAAAAGGAAGAAGAAACGAAAAACACCTAAACTTGAAAACTTAATGTAACAGTAGTTGAAACAAGATAATAAGAGAAGGGAGTTGAAGGAAACTAGGATTATGTTAGTCATTTCCTCTTCTAGTTCCAAGTTCGCCCAGCAGACCCCAGCGAGGACTTTTACTAGATGCGCTTGTTAGGAATTAATGTAATTAGGGCTGCCAAATTGTCAACAGTAAACCGCTCCAATAGGATAGAATGCTAGCCTGCAGGGAAAGGGCCAGACGAGTAACTGACATCCAGCAAATGAGAAAATTTCTCTGCACTGTCTGCTCATATTTTTGGAAGATAGATGTGCACGAAATGAATGAGCCTGGCCATGTGCTGCTCTCTTGCAACATTCTGTTATGCTTAACAGCTGCGCCTTATTACCAAAAACATCAGCGTATATCCCTGTTTTCTCAAGAAACTCACATGTTAGTTTCATAATTGAAATTTGGAATTAAAAAAAAAAAAAAAAACAGCAAAAAAAAAAAAAAAAGTTGCTCCATAAGACATAGACCTTTGGTAGGTCTGACTTATTGGTGGGACAGCCCAAAAAGTTTTTCTGTAGGAAAGGTGGTGTTAACTGCTGAGCCTCCTTACTCCATTTTTGCCCTAAGCTTAGTGACAAATACTGGGAGCCAGTGGCCTTGTAAGAAGAACTTTCATAGCCATAAAATAAATGAAGAGGACCTGTAGTCAACCAAGTTAAAATGAGACATTACCATCATAAAATAGCTGAGGATGCTAGAAATTCCACGACACATACAGATTATATCATGCTCAATCAAAACCCTCAGAGCAAATCCTCTATCTGCATTACGTCTATTGTAAAATAATTCCATACATATAGAATGTTGTTACAACCAGGGCTGTATTAACAGCTGCTGCTGCCCTAGGCACTAAACCTGAAGACGCCCCATCTACACGCACCTATTGGCGAAACCAGACCTGACCAATACCACCATACCCCCCACCCCCCTGGAAAAGACACCAGATTTACTGGCAAGTCTGAACGGGAGGAGGGAAACTAAAAAAATAAAAAACCTAAAAATTTAGTTTTTTCTGTCCCCCTGCTCCCTGGTGCTGACCTAGGCACTGGACGACGGGTGCCTAGTGGTAAATATGGCCCTGGTTACAACCTGTATTGCATTACACATAGTTTGTAGAGCCACTTAGGTTTTGATGACTGCCAAACAAGTTCCAAGTCAGTGTTAACAGGCCCAAAGTCACAAAAGGCCCTTGTACTTGGTTTATCACCAAATTTCTTTAAAAGTTAGGAAAAAATTTACTTATATATTTTAGAACTCAATGCTTCCTGTATCCCGTAATTTCATTCAATGACTAACATGAACATTAGCTAAAACATAAATTTTCATAGCTGCCCTTTTACATTTAAGAAAGTGAAAGATTAAAAAATATCAGGGTATGTGGGACGTTGGGCGTGGGACATGAAAAAAGTCTAAAAAGGAACTAAGACAATAACAGATGTTAGGAGTGGTGTCACTCGAATGAAAACCACAGTGACAAAAAAAAAAAAAAAAAAAAAAAGCAAACAAAAAGGACATATAAAATGTGTGGTTTGGAGGAGATGAAGAACACCCTACAGACACAGATATTTGTACAAACCCAGCAGCACTGGTTACACACTGTAGGATCTGACCGTATTAATTATTGCACATGTATCTGCCAATGACAAATCACCAGCGTAAAAGAGTCAATGGGCTCAATATACATTTTGACTGGGACGGCTGTTCACTAGCTGTTTTTGCCATAGGCAATCCTGTCTCTGTCCCCAGTAATGAGCCCATAGTGGTACCTAAAATTAGAAGCTTTTACCCGATGATTAATCGCACAGTTCAGCTCAGATGAACTTTCATTCCAATATAACTTTAGCTACTTATGCTTTGTTCAGGGTATGTCATAACAGTTCAAAAGGGATTAAGATCAGATCACAAATAAGATATTATTACTCACAATGTTTTTTCTCACCGTGTCATGTCTGTATGAGTGTAATAAATCTGACTTTAAAAAAAAAAAAAAAAAAAAAAAAAAAAAAAAAAGGTGCATACAACACACCATGGACTGGGTACTGCATACATAAAAGATTGAGGTAGTGTTGTATTTAGGCACTCTTCATTGGTATATGCTGCAAATCCTTGGAAACCCTCTGTAATTTATGGTAAACAAGTTGACCGAGTTTTTGGGCAACAACGGTGAAGTGCCAAAAAATGCAAGACTTCGGCTTCAACATGTGGTTAACACATGGAGCAATTGCAACACTCTTAAAGAGGATCTGTGGAGAGTCCAAAATTCTTTTTCTTAATCAGTCTGTAGCCTTGACTCCAATGGGGGGGGGGGGGTTACTACCTTTATGTTAACCCAAGTGAAAGTGGTTTTTGCAATGCTTTTGCCATGCAGTCGAAACTTGACAACTGGACTAATCCACCTGCAGATCCACAGCAGTGCCAACTGTACGCCCACTGGGTATGAACCAGATTTCCGACATTATAATTATACAATATGTAAAAGTAGTCTATGGGTTGCCTACCAACCTACTCATGTCTGCAGGTGTTACGCCTCATTCACACGATCCTCCTCTGGATCGTGTCACGGATCCCCTACCAGTGCAGCAAGGCGGCCATATCTGGTGAACAAGCAAGCCGGCCAGCACGCGGGAGTAGGTGAGTAGTCAGATGTAATGACAGAAGTGCACATTATGCGCTCCTTTCATCTCTGCTGCCGGGGGGGGGGGGAGATCTGTGCCACAATCCACACTAGGACATGTCCTATTTTTTCGTGGTGTGGATCGCAGCATGAATTGTGTGAATGGCTGCATTAACTTTAATGATTCCTAAAATTGTCTGTAATTGCGGATCCGCCACCATGGATAGGGGACGTGTGAATGCAGTCTTAGAGGGAAATAAGGAGCAGATTTCAACATGGCCGATCCTTTGTTCCTAAGGAGAGAGAAGCTGCATTTTAGCTGCTCCTTAAACTAATTTGTGTATGGGCAACTTTTAACCAGGATTTTACAAGATGGCATTGCAGATATGCACCATTCTCAAAAATGTACCAGTAACTTACTCAAAGTTACACAGTAGTCTTGCAAAAACACAAGTGTCTATCAACTTTTTTCCATCATCTTTTCAAAAACACACATAAGAGCTCACTTCAACATAAAGCACACCAATATATTTCCTGCACCTTCAAAAAAATTCAGCAAGCAACTTCAGAGAATCAGAAAGTAAGAGGACTCCACCCTTTCAAATTTGGCTTTTATGGTTTTGAGGTGGAAAGTGTCAGTCGTCAAGTACACAAATTTTATCAACGGAAAGAAAAAAAATAACCTTTTGGTTTCCATGTAGCAGTTTTGCCTAAATTTTAGCAATGGAAAAAAAATCAACTACATATAATACAATTGATTTACATTATTATGACCACGTCTTATCTTTGACATTGGCATCACTTAGCTCATAAAGGAAGTCGTGAGCTGGCTTGTATTTTTGTTCAAATGGCATCAATGCCATGAAAGATGAACGTTGGCATGAGAAGACAACATAATACAGTGGAGCAGCCCCATTCATAGGGTTCAGTTGGTGTCCATTGTGTAACTGACTGTCCAGCTAAATTCTTCTTCTTCCTTGATTGGAATCTGCGACAAAGGACCCAAATGGACCTCCAAACCCAAATGTGAACAAGGCCTTAAAAAACCATTGGTAAAATGTTTTTTTTTTCTTTTTTTATAAAAGATTATTTGCATGCTATCAAAAGTATTTCTTAATAGTTTCCCTTTAAAAGACCCAGAAAGAAGAAACACTTGTTAAGTGTAAGGGATTAGGAAATTCCTAATAGGACAATTAGCTGTAACACGTTCTCAAAGTCATAAATTTAAAGACAAAGCTTTAAATCTCTTAGCAAGAGAAAGATCCACGGTAATAAAAGAAAATCTTTTAATCCCATTGAAAGCAAACAAAGCCGCATGAGATGCTTGGCTTCACAGAATGGTAATCACTGAACGGTAAACTAAATCTAATGCAGCCCTCAATTGTATGCATTGCAGTCACAGTGAAGGAGGCAAAAGGCAATCTATAGTTGTGATACATGAAATTCTCCCAAATAGTAGAGAGAGAGAGAGAGAGAGAGAGAGAGAGAGAGAGAGAGAGAGAGAGAATACTTACCGATCCTCGTGCCCCCATAGCACTGCCTAAATGATAGCTGACAGCGCCACCCCCAGGATCTCCCGCTGCTGCATTGGCACATACCCTTTTAACTAATAAATTGCCTGCTCAGCCAATCAGTGACAGGGGTAAGACTCCACTGCAGTCACTGACTGTCTGAGTGGGCTATCCATCAGCGGGGCCGTGATATTCAAGCAGTAGGACCAGGGGCAGCAAAATGCAAAGACGACAGACCAAAATGACTTCCGGCGGCTGTCAGAGAGAGGTAACAGTGGCGCTATGGAGGCACAAGAACAGGTAAGTATTTTTTTTTTTATTATGTCCACGCATCAAATCTTAGCTTCCTTGAATCATTGCAGTCTATGGACTGTAAGACTGTCCTGAACTGTCAAGATTGAGTTTACTTTCCCTTAGATCATATTTAAAAAAAAAAAAAGTAATTAAAAAAAGGTTGTAAACTTAACTCTGGTACTGCATTTGCAGAGTGCTGATTGGCTAATATGGCAGCCAGGGGCCTAAAAAAAGGCCTTACAAATCATAAAGAATTATACAAATAATAAATGGATCCTCTTCTAGAAACCCAAGTCCTGCATTTTTGTGCCGGGCTTAAAAATGTCCCCAAATCTCTGAGGATTTATGTAGAGGTGCAATACCTCTACATGCATCCTGTGCGCACCGCAGCCTCTCCGTGTACATAAAGTGAATGTTACGCCAGCTCAGTGCTGGCGGCGTGAGTTTCCTTAAAGTTTCCTTAACCTGAAGCCACGGATCGAACGGGGCAGTCATGGGAAAGCCAGTGCCGCAGTCCGTTTTTCCTGTGCATGGCGCCGTTCTATGGACCGGAACCGGCCGGTGCTCAAGCACTGGAGGTAGGCCGGCCCGCCTCCAGTGGGAGGGAATTCCCTCCCCTCTATTGACGCGGCTCCATTCATTCTAAGGGAGCCGCATCATACAGGGGAGGTAATTCCCTCCCACTGGGGGTGGGCGGGCCTACCTCCAGTGCTTGAGCACCGGCTGGTTCCGGTGCATAGAACCTTATAATTATACCAATAAAAATAAAAACACAACTTATTCTGCATAAATAAATATTATAACAAATACTGCATATAAATAAAAAAAGGTTATGACTGATCTGTCTATGGGACTGAAGGCACCGCCAGACCTCACAAACTCACTGCATACTGTATGAGCTGCCATTGACAGGGATAGACTCAGCTATCCATCAAGGAGGGAGAAAGTACGGGGAAAAGCAAGATAGAAGAGACAGACGTTGCTGCCCGAGGCACCGCAGTGACCTAGCTGTGCCTCTATGATAGAGATGAGCGAACCGGCCGAGGTTCGGGTTCGTATGAACCTGAACTCTCGGCTTCTGATTCCCGCTGTCTGCCCGCTCCATGGAGAGGGTGGATACAGCCTGAACCTCAGCCGGTTCGCTCATCTCTATTCTATGACTCTTTGGTCTGGTAGTAAGAGGATTTTTTTTTTCTCTATAGCATCAATGAAGATGCTCCATACAGGTACAATACATGCTATATATACACTGTATGCAAATGTCAGCAGCTATGTAAATCCTGGGTGACAGTAGAACCCCTAGGTGACCCCCTCTACTTACTCTTGAAAAACAATACATTTCCATTGATTTCAATAGAGAGATGATCCTACACATGTAGAAATGTTTTCCCTTATGGACAGATACAATCTATTTTTATCACAGACATGTATGGTAAACTTGCTGAATTAATTCACGTGTAATATATAAAAAAAGTTATGAATGAGCAGCTGCTTGCAAATACTAAAACAGATAAGCTGAAAATAAATCTCTTATCCACTGCCAAGGCACTCTCGCAACAAATTCCTTTTGTGAATTACTCTATAAAATTTTTCTAAGACGTAAACCAGAGGCAGCGTTGTCTCTTAAAAGGCAAAGGAGTTTAAAAAAAAAAAAAAAAAAAAAAAAAAAAAAAAAGCATGCAAGGACAACAAAAAAATAAAAAATATGATAAATAAAAGATACAGCAGCAGCAATAAATTTAAAGGGGTTATCCAGCGCTACAAAAACATAGCCACTTTCTTCTGGAAGAAAGAGGCCATGTTTGTTCTAATGCCAGACAACCCCTTTTTTATTTGCATACTTTCTCCAAAGAAAAGATTTCTTAGGTAAAAAATGCTTCCCTGTATCTAGAAGCGCTCATACACCAAGCCTATCGATACTGCTGGTACTGGCCCAACTACCTTATGTATATGGATCCCCCCCCCCCCCAACTTTACTGCAACAGCTAATGTTGGCTAAAATATTGATCAAGGTGAACTTCTCCTTGCATGCTCAACCAAGCCAAGTGGATGATTGGGGGAGTAGGGGTATACAGACAATTGGACTCATTTCCTTAAGAATGCACAACACACACATTAGCGTAAAAAAACCCCAAAAAGCTGAGATTTTGGCGTGCAACATTTATTATTTTCCAGGTCCAGGATTTAAGGGAGGTGGGATGGAGCTGGCCTAGTACATCTTCAGTGGGAGAGCATTCCAGACGTAGGGAGCGGTCAGTGTCAGGGGAGATGGAATGAGCGCAGTGTAAGGTGCAGAGAAGGAACTCGGGTTTATATTTAGACATTAGTGAAGAAATAACAGCTACAGCCGTTTGGACAAGAACTAAAAGCATTTAATAATTTTACGTAAGAAAGGGAAAATCTAGAAAAAAAAAAAAGGGGGATGTAGCCGGACAGATAGCAATTTAGGCTAAAAAAAAGATTGGAAAAGTTTTTGTTGAGCTGGAATCAACAGGACCAAACTAGTGTCAGATTTTGGCGATTAGTGGCGAGTTCCTTTGTTAATACGGAAGTTCAGGTTTCCTCGGATACCAAAACGCAAAGAGAACAAGGTTGTGAACAAGGCTCTCGCCAAAATGCATAAACAATGATCCCGCATTGAAAATAAAGCAAAGTTTTTAATCCACTTAGGTGCTGAAAAAAAAATAGTTTTTTTGGATGCTGACCTTGTGCTTCGAAGTCATTTGTGCACTAGCTGGCTTGTTGCACGTTTGGGGATACAAAAATAATGTGCACAACCCCCACTGAATCCAATAGGGGTCGCACGCCTTATGGTCTCCAAGGACCCCTAAGCTGATGAAGGCCATGCTTGGCCGAAACACGTCCTGGTACCATATGTTTGCTACACTACAATAAAGAAGCATAATTTACTTGGCTCTTCCTAATATCTTGGTATCCAAGGAGACCCGAACTTCCAGATTAAATGAGGAACTGACTTGGCAGCGGGAATCGGGAACTCTTCAAACTAAATCCTCTGGTTATGGTGATGGTTGGAAAAGCTAGCATAAAATGCCTCACTATGCCCTTTAACTAAAAAGTTTAAAACACAATGAAGAATACTCACTACACATTCATATTTGGTGATGACTTTCCCTGGTGGTCCCTGAGTGTTCTCCTTGCTTTGTATTAAACAGGAAGCTTTGCTGTTTAATTATATGAGCTCACCGGTAATAAATACATCCTCAAGGCTCGTAGGTTTAACACTGGACGCAGGTGTTTAGTACAACTAGGTCAACAGTTCAGGCAAAAAAAAAAATATATATATATGAGTGTGAGAGGAACTACACCACCGGCCTTTGATCAGGGACGTGAGGTCGTCATGTTAATGATGTAAGTACATCGGTGCATGAGACAGAAACATAGATGTCAGTCACACAGCAATTAACTGCTAAAAGCATAGCAAAAAAAAAAAGTCCATCCACGCACAGGACATAGTTGAAAGGAAAAAAACAGCATATGTTCTAGTGAACACAAAACTCATCATAATATAAACATTATCTAATAACCTAAAAAATTTAGATGAGCAAATCGCTCATCTGAACAAAGTGAAGTGCTTTATTTGATTGGTATAATCGGCTTATCAGCCGCCTGCTTTTCAACTCTGTTCTCTCCCTGCCACTCCTTCCCGGGTGCCGGAAAAGCTGGATCCAGTCCTGAGAAACCTCTTCCAGTTTCCCAGGACTGGATCGAGCTTTTCCCATCACACAGGGTAGTGTCGGGGAGCGGAACAGAATTGAAAGGCAGACGGCTGATAAACCGCTTGCAAATCAAACTAATCGCTTTAATTTAGACGGGCAATTCGCTCATCTCTACTAAAAAAAAAAAAAAAAAATTAACTTTATGAAAACGTAAAGCTGACCACAGACATATTTCACCTGCCTGATGTCTGGATTCCGTAAGTATGGCTGTTAGTCACATGATGTGAAGACAGTCAATGACTACACAAATTGTAGTCTGTCACCATGGAAACACATTAGGTCTGGATAGGAGCTGTAGACACCTAATGGTAAAAGATTTATTTATTTTTTAAACAAAACTATTGGCAAAAGTGGCTTTAATTTTTATTCTAGATGTTTTGCAGTAATAATAAAAATAGTTGCAGATAACGTTAACCCCTTAAAGCTTTTACAAAAAGGGCAGAGCTGTGAACTGTGTAGACTGGAAGTACAAATTTTACAGCAACAATGACGTGTTCCATTGAGTTCAGTAAAACTATATTCACCATCTATTCACTAATACAGGAAAATACTAAACAGGTCTTCCTGTGAACTTGAGATTCGGAAGAAAAAGCATCAGTGTATTCAAAACTTTTCCTCTACTGAATTTCGGACAGTTTGTGTGGCAGCTACATATTCAGTGCCAAGAACAGGACCGGATCTTTTCAGAACAAAGCAGGGAAGCCCTTCTTAAAAAGAAGAAAAATCAAACTCCAAACCCATGTTGTCGTCACACATACGTACACAGTTGTTTAGCCCTGACTTTGTGCCCATTGGCGTCCCGAATAATTCTGGCGTGTCCCTTATCATTCTTGTCAAACTGTACAGTACTTCCACAATATTTTGTGATACCATTGTCTAAGAGGGCAGCACAATATAAGGGATGTTTTGCGGAACTGCCCAAGATCAAGCTTTGTGACATAGCAAATTGCGTAGAAAAGACGCCTTCCTAGAACTGTACACACAGTTAATAGGCTCTTCTTTTAATCACCTGTTTAGCAGAGATGAAAGGAAAAGCTCTAATAACAAATCAACAAGTGTTTGAAATGCACTTAAAAACAGCAAAACATTATATAGACTACTCTGCACTGGAAAGGAAATCCCTTCCAAAGCTGCAACATGTCCATACAGACTTGTAGATGCTTTGCATTCCTAAGTCTGATGGATTTCCTCTGGGTAGGTAAGAACATTGCTGGTTGTTCACATTGATATCTATCGGGCAGCCGTCACATCAGGGCAGATTTATTTAAAGGAGAAGTCTGGTAAAGGCAAAAAAATATTATGGGTAGGGGAATAAAAAAGCAAATGCTTCCCACTCCCGGAGCCCTTGCTGCACAACATCACAGAGCTCCCGTACCCCCCGGCTGTCATCTTTTCCCAGGTTCCGGGTAGGGCATGACCCAGGCTCAACGTCACAGATGGGTAGGGATTAGCCCGCTTAGCCAATCACTGACTGCAGTGGTGTCCCGCCCCAGTCACTGACTGGCTGAGCAGGGAATCAGTCAGTCGGGTTGTGATGTACCAGGAGGGGTTTTTCCCCTAACCCCTGCCTGTAAAAAATTTTTTGCAGAAGAGTGGAGGTTAATTTAAGGGCAGTAGTGTTGCTATAAAAAAAAACCATGGCAAATATTATGGAATTTCCACACTTCAGGCTGAAATTGATCATTCTCTGGCACAATTGGACACAAAAAAAAAAAAAAAAAAAGTTGCACGATTTTTGTGCACAAATTTTACTTTAACACCAACCTCTTATTTCATAGGTTAGAGAACATTCCGGCTTTATGAAACATTCCTCAAACAAATGACATTTTTTTAAAATTAAGGGTATATAGGGTTTTTTTAGATCAAAAAGGTATTCCATATCCGTGTTCGGTGCAGAACGTGTGAATGCGGCCTAAGGCTGGGTTCACAATATGTTTTAGAAATAAAAAAAAAATGAAAAGAAAAAAACTAACATAAAATGGATTGAAAAGACGGATACATTTGTGTGCATCCGTTTTCAATTGATTTCATTTGGTGTACGTTAAAAAAAGGATGCGTTTTGATCCCTTTTTTAATCATGGAAATCAACAGAAAAAAGGGATCAAAACTGATGCATAAAAATTTATCAGTTTTCAAATCCGTTTGCCGAAAAGTAGTGTGATCCCAGCCTTTCAATGTTTTTCTTTGATTTTAGAAAAATAAGATCTAAAACTACACACACCTTCCTCTACAGCTCTGTTCACAGTACATTTTTGTGTGCATCTCTTTTATTCTTTTTCCATTATAAAAAGAAGGATCAAAAGGCATACTTTTTTTTAATGTACACAAAAACTTAGTTGACCACATTTAGCGGACGTTAAAAAAACAGATCCATTTGGAGACATTTTCTTTTATAATGGAAGTTAATGGAAAAACGAATCAAAAACAGATTGCAAAATTGTAGTGTGAACCCAGCCTAACTGTAAAACAGTACAATTCTGTAAATATCTTCTTGTAAACTTGAGGTTTCAGAGAAAACCCATCAATACATTCAAACTTTTCTTCTACTAAATTTTGGACAACTGTAATCCAGCTTAGAGTGGTGGCTACAT
This sequence comes from Dendropsophus ebraccatus, assembly GCF_027789765.1. Lineage (NCBI taxonomy): Eukaryota > Metazoa > Chordata > Amphibia > Anura > Hylidae > Dendropsophus > Dendropsophus ebraccatus. Next base: position 37,613,947 of record NC_091460.1, on the reverse strand, counting down.
ATTCGGTGCCACATACAGGACCGGATCCCTTCAGAACAAAGCAGGGAAACCCTTTTTAAATGGGATAAAACTCATAAACCCATGTTATAACACATGTACACAGGTCTTTTGCCAGCTTTTGTTTTTGGAGACTACGGAACGGGAGGGGACAGAACAAAACTTTTTAGAAGCCACATTGTTCCCTCAGGTTGCAAAATTTTCACCTTACCTCTCCTAAGTTAGCACAACATGAAGGCAAAGTAAAATTACACATATGCTTAGTAGTAGACATCAGCCATAAAAAGTATCATATAAGGAGGCAATTGAGGCTGTAATCGGGAAACGCATCGGCTATGTCCATAAGTCTGGAATCCAATGCTATGATGTTTATAAGGTCTCGGGTAATACTTTAGTCCTAAATCTTGAACAAACCATTGTTTTTCCTTAGCAGTTTGCCTGGTATATAGAACAGAGCTTCTTACGTGCTTATGACATCAATGCAATTTACCATATTTTTCAGCTGAATATTTTTTTATGTCACAAAGTGATGAGTCACAAGTGTCAGTGGGCTAACAAAGGTTGTAATGATTACTCCCAGACGAGGCGTGTGTATGCAGGTCACATATTAATACTGTAGTCATGCTGAGAGGACAAGAAGCTGTCCTCCAAGGAAAAAAAAAAAAAGGAAAAGAAATAGACGGGGTGGTTTACTTAGGGTAAGGCTAGGATTTAATGTTGTAAAATAAAAGCAAAACACAGGAAGCATACGTCCATTATGTCATGGTTAAAACTTTTCTATCTATAGTAAATGGTTATTCCAATCTTACGTATGTAACATGTAACGTTGCCGGACGAGACGCGTCCTGTTGGCTTCTCTGCTGTGCTCCATGCTCATCCTGGGGCTGCTCATGTCTTCTACACCTTCTGCTGCAATGACATCACTAGCCACTAGGGTGTACAGGCGGTCAATTGCTCTGGATGTGTACAGGCAGCTTCTCTCCACCTGCTACTGCTACCACCTTCAGAATCCCCTCCCCCATCTGAACGTTATTGGATTAAAAGTGAAGGTGTGTTTCTGCTATTCTGCTAATTTTGTCTGTGAATTCTGACCTGTTCTTCGGATTACACTTATGACCTGACCTGTACCACGTACCTCTCCTGTTGCCGGCTCGGATTGCCTGACCTGCCTTGAAAGCCCTGATCCTTCACCTATCTGCTAGGATACCAGTCTCATCTCTGGTACTGTGCTGACTCTCCTGTTAACAACCCGGCTTGTTGACAAAGTATACTCTTCGTGTTTCCCGATGCCTTCCACCAATTCTGTCTGGTTCTTGGGAAACCATCTGCTGCCCACACCAAGACCACACTTGTGGAGAGACCTGGTGTCTTCTTGCTGCAGAAGTTATGCTTCCACATCCTGGAGCGAAAAAAAGGGTAAAGATCAAGAGGAGACATAGACCCCACTTCTTGCTGAGGCTGGGACCCCAACTGATCCAGGGCCATCTTACCCATTGGGCAGGGTAGGTGGCTGCCCGGGGGCCCTTGCGTCTTAGGGGGCCCCTGCCCTCTGGGACATACCTGTATTTTTTGCTTTATAAGACGCACTTATAAAACTAAGTGCGTCCTATAAAGCGAAGACTGCTTCCAAGAAGTGCTGAGCACCGCAAGGAAGCCGTCCCGCCCGCCCCCTGTATTGCCGCTCACTGTGCATATGCATAGTGAGCGGACCTGAGCGACCCCCTCCGCCCGCCCCTTCTATCGCTTCTCAGCTGAGCCGATCAGAAGCCCAGGAAAGTGCAATGAGCAGCACTTTCCTGGGCTTCTGATTGGCTCAGCTAAGTGGCGATAGAAAGGGCGGGCGGTCCAGGAACTCACCCGTCCGCCGGCCCCAGCAGCTGATGTCTCCAGTCAGTGCGCTCCAGTCATCCTCCAGGAACAGGCAGCGGGGTACAGAGATGCTGCCTGTGTCCCGGAGTGTTGTGCAGCCTCTATCATTCATGATGGAGGCTGCAGGACACTTCCGGAACAGGCAGTCTCTCTGTACCCCGCTGCCTTTGCCGGACGATGTCGGGAGTGGCGCGCTGACGGGAGACATCAGCTGCTGGGGCCGGCGGACGGGTGAGTAACTGGTTTGTTGTTTTGGGGGACACTGGCTACTATAGGGGTACTGGCTACTATGGGGGGCACTGGCTACTATGGGGGGCACTATATGCAAAGATGTGGGGGATTTCATGGCGGCGGTTGGGGGGGGCCCAATTCGCACCTCTGCCCAGGGGCCCATAATGCTGTTAAGACGGCCCTGAACTGATCACAATACTAGAGGACAGGACAGTTGTCTCCAACGTACATGGTGCAAACGCATGTTTACCCCCACTTCATTCACTTTGCGCCTTGGACTCCACTTGAAATTCTGCCTGTCCCATTGATTCAATGGAATTTATCAAGCGGTATTTCTCAATGGTATTTCTCAAGAATTGACCGTCTATTCTTTGGGCAGATGGCGCTTGAGAAATCCCACTGAATTAATGGGACAGGCAGAATTTGAAGCGGAGTCCGCGGCGCAAACTCCGGTTGAAATTCTTTGCCGATTCCGAAGTGTGAACATACCCTTAATGGAACGTCTGAAGGTAGGTGAAGAACAATAGAGAGTAAACTGAATGGTGGCCAAGCATATACACCGCCATCCCATTCACAAGTTTATCCCAAGATTTAAAGGGGTGTTTATGACAATCAGATATGCTAACCAGAACACATCCCCAAAATAATGTAATCTTTGCCTGCAGAGGTCAAGAACACATCCCCTACAAAACAAAACTTCAGTGCAACAAGGGCAGATTGAACAAATCATTTCAAAACATCTATGAAGTATCTTCGAGAGTCTTACTGAATACAGTTTTATGTCTGGGAAATTATTTCCCCTACAAACAGATGAAATCTCATCTTCAGGAATGGTAATCTGAGAAGGTAACAGTCTGGAAACTGGTCATCTTCTAGTAAAATGTGTTTGGAGCACGTACCCGATGCCTGTCATGTCGTCTTGTTAGCAGTAAAGTAACGGCATAAAAATACATTTGCCTCCTTCATGTTCCCGACTCGACGTCTACTGGGGTTTTAAAACCAATTTTGTAGGTTAGGAGCGCACAATGTAGAGTATAAATCTGGTCCCGACACCATTTTATATACATTAAAGAGTAAATCAACCCAAAATGTAAGTTTTCCTAAGCAACCAGGACCTATGCTGGGCCACAAAGCGGAAATCTGCGGATAAACCCAAAGTTGTTTTTTTTGGAGATGATCATTAAAAAAGAACCAAAAATCTAACATGCCGAGTGTTCATGTAACTCCAAGACTGTTTTTATTGCATAATATAAATTACAATTATGCCTGACATCATTTTCCTGCTTCCAAGCTCTTATGTGGTAGTTGCCAAAAACTGAACAGAATTTTCACGGACACTTAGTAAGTGAAAGATACAAATCCCTCCGAGTCATATGTGACTCAATTTATACAAACAAAGCTCTGCACAAATAATCATGACATAATCTGAGCATGATCAACATATAATCCGATTGCATTTTGAATAATCTTGTTTAATAGGCGGCAGAGCAACACTTTGTATTTCTCTGGACTAACTGTTGGTCGAAAAAAAATTCAATTCAAATATTCAATTGGTTGGCCATCACAGAAAGTCCTCTATCTGATGGGTCGGCGAGAACAAAGATATACTGTATCTGAGAGAATGATCGGCAGCTTGGTCTATAATTTTTTTATATATTTTTATAACATATCTGACATAAGGATCGACAGCTTGGTCTATCATTTTACAATTTTTATTTTTTTATAATAATGTTGGGACACGGAGAAGATTTTGAACCTGCCCCTATGTATGTGTACCAGATATTTATTCAAAATATTCTATATTCTAAAGCTACTCCAAGATTTTAGATGGTTACTTTCTACTTTTTGGCTTGTGGTTCATAGTCATTCTGTGAAGGTTATTGTACTAGATGACAACTTCATGGGTTCAATAGATATATCAACTGATAGCTTATCTACTGAAGGTCAATTCCCAAATCTACTGAAGGTCAATTCCCAAAACAGAGGAAGCTAATTATCTGGTGTGTTAGGGGTCCTATACACCTTTAATATGAATTGTTCACAAGGTTTCACTCCTGTCCTCTCATACACAAACTTTTGGCACAGTAAAACATCCCTGTGTTCCCTCTAGGTCTGGCTTAGCCATCTGAGACCAAAAAGGACAATGAAATATCATCACGCCCAAACCCCTATCTTAACAAATATCATCTATTGGTGGAGAATCTGGAGGGCCCCCCCATATACCCGGTCCCGAACCCAACACCAGCAGTGGGTTTGGCCGACTTTTGTATTAAGTGTATGGAATAGTTCAAACAAGTCAAATGCAGATTTCAGTGCAGAATCCTTGCCAAATTCTGTATCAAATTTACCTTGACAATAAAAATCCTATCAATTGATAAGACTCTAGGCAAAAGGATGGACGGCAGGGCCATCGGAGACAGATGACGGACATGCTTGGCAGTTGTCCACAGTGTAATAATGTACAAAAAGGGCAGTAGCCATCAAGCATCATACCATACCAATTCTCATTTCATGCTACATGTAAGTGAACAACACACTAAGCAGTAGCAAAGTAGCAAATTAAACCATAGCAGACGTCTATAGACTTGCCTTTTGTCAGGCCGAAACATGTTCACGTAGAGACAATATATTAAGAAGTGCTTTCGTCCTTCTTATAACAACAATGTTCAGAACTTCACTCACACTGTCAACCACATGGAGCAATTTAATTGCCATTTCTTACATCATAAAAACCCCTACTGCTGTGGGTAAATGTAGACGGCATATCACTTTTCACATCAGAGAAATCCTAATACCAAACGCTTCCTCTGCTTCAAAAAGAACAACACAGTCTTCAATGGCTGAAATACCAATCCCTAAGACTTGTTTTTCTAGATGACGTCAATAAAATCCAAAGTTTGTATGTAATATTAACTCCTATTTTTTTTTTTTTAAGGAGACAAAATATGAAGGAAACGTCAGGTTCAATCTGAGGCATGTTATTTCTAGACACGTCTGAACAGCAATGGTTGAAGTTATGACGCTCCATGAAGTCCTTTAATCCTTCCATTCCTTTAAAAGGGGTTATCCAGTTAAGACAACCACCCATTTTTATTTACTCTTAATAGGTAATTCTTTGGGTTTCCCTACTTTTTCATCTATCCACAATATAAATCATAAATGTGTGATCTCTGTGGATCCCGTCATTGGGCCCCCCCACCAATCACTAGTACAGAGTCTCTGTTTTTGCAACCTGCCACTCAATTTATTGTAGCGGCCTAAAGAGACGAGTGATGGGGTCCGCAGTGATCATACACTCATCGCCTATACTGTAGACAGGTGGTAAATGTTCTTAGTGGGAAAGCCTCTTTAATGATTTTTTAACTTTTACACTAGAGTCCCTTAAAGTTCATGAAACTGTACAATTCGACACAAAGTAGTCATTCACTTAACAAACAATCATTTTACCCATCTGATGACAGGGTTATCTTCTGTAAAGAAGTTGGCTACAATGGAAAAAATTTTCGGACGATGGTCAGTCAAAAGATTGTTCGAAAAAGATCATTCCTTTACTTATGATCTGAAGAATATTCTGAGAATGAAGAATATTCTGAGAATGTTCCAAAAAAGATCACTGGTCCTTTAGTCAATGTCACTGATCCTATGGGCAATTTGAACCTTTAGGGTGCCTTCACACATACAGACTTGCAGCAAAAAACTCGCTGCGAGTTTCTGCTACGAGCCGAGGTCCTGGAAGGCCCCTATCACTACATACAAGCAGTGGTCTGAAAGACCGCTGCGTGTATGTAATGCAATCGCCCCCTTAACCCCTTCGGCTCCCGCACCGCTGTCTCCATACATTACCTGGCTCTGGCTGCACGGGGTCACAGGGTCCTGCTCTGCCGCCCAGCCAATCAGTGGCTGCGGCTGGGCAACACACTGATTGGCTGGGCGGCAGAGCAAGACGCCGGGACCCAGTGCAGCCAGAGTCAGGTAATGTATGGAGACAGCGGTGCGGGAGCCGAAGGGGTTAAGGGGGCGGCTGCATTACATACACGCAGCCGTCTTTCAGACCACTGCTTGTATGTAGTGATAGGGGCCTTCCAGGACCTCGGCTCGTAGCAGGAACTTGCGAGTTTTTTGCTGCGAGTCGGTATGTGTGAAGGCACCCTTAGGATGCCTTTATTAAACGTACAGGATCCATAGCAGATCCGCAACAGATTTGATGGCCCAGATTTGATTTGCTTTGAATCTTCAAATCTGCTGCGGATCCTGTACGTGTAAACATAGCCTTAATGGTCAATATGGACTAAAATGTGTATGTTTAAAAAGATTGTTCAGATTATTGTTTAACCCATCAACCTACTTTTATCCAATGTGTATTGCTACCTTTAAGCTTGTATTTAACTCTGCAAACATGTAAGGGGCTATAATTTTGGGGGTATTTTTTACATAAATTTTACTTAAATTACTTAAAGGGGTTGTCCGGCGATAAAAAATTATTCACAGAATAACACACATTACAAAGTTATACAACTTTGTAATGTATGTTATGTATGTGAATGGCCCCCTTCCCCGTGTCCCACCACCCCCACCCGTGTACCCGGAAGTGTGGTGCGCTATACATTACCTGTCACATGCCGACCACGGTCTCCGATCCTCAGCAGTGACGTCTTCTTCGGGCGGCCAGCGGATCTTCCAGAGTGCCGGCCACCCTCTGCAGCGTCATCCGAAGCTCAGACGCGATTGGCTGAGCATAACTATGCTCAGCCAATCGCGGCTGAGCTTCGGATGACGCTGCAGAGGGCGGCCGGCACTCGGGAAGATCCGCCGGCCTCCCGAAGAAGACGTAACTGCTGAGGATCGGAGACCGTGGACGACACGAGATGCGGTGAGTATAATGCACCACACTTCCGGGTCTAGCGTGGGTGGGGGGAAACACGGGGAAGGGGGCCATTCACAGACATAACATACATTACAAAGTTGTATAACTTTGTAATGTGTGTTATTCTGTGAATAATTTTTTATCGCCGGACAACCCCTTTAAGTTTTACTTAAATCCTCCCCGGTTACTCATTTTAGGAAACTGTACAGGGTCTCATGAATCCTACATGGGCTACCCCCACCATGCATATATCCAAAGGAGGATGGGGCTGAAGAAGTATTGTGTGCCAGCAGGGCTGCCGCATCTGACCCTACTGTTGGGGGATGCATGAGATGCAGGCTCTCTGGGGGAAGGAAGATTTTGTTGGTGAGTGAGCTGACAGTGCCACCTGCTAATATCATGAAGAGACAGGAGTGTTTTGCCGATGGGGGACCGGGCCCCCCCCTGCCCCAAAGCCCCATAGCAGTTGTGTGTTCTGCCTCCATGGTAGCAAAGCCACTGTATTAAGGAAACAGTAGACCTTGACACACCAATCAACTCAAAAACCCAAGAGCCTACAAAAAATAAAAAACGGGAAGGGGGGGGGGGGGGGTGTTTGTCCAATCATTTGTAGAAATTTATTATGCAAAACAAAAGTAATTTCTTATTATTGTACATATTTACGGAATATATAAGGAAATGACTACATGGCTATACCTTACATTTTTAGTCGGCTATGGATCAACCTAAACTTATTGTTGGGAGGATATTGATACTACACTCATCTTATATTTATACTTTATCGATTTACAAAAAGACTGGAAGAAAACTCTAGAGAAACATTTGTCAATTGTACTTTGGGAAGGAAAGAACAATTCCTCCTGGACTAGTAATAGCAATCAGATTCCTCACAGGATCAATGTTCTTCTACAGTTAAGGGACAATCAAGGCTACGCGAACAGCTGACTTATCAGTAATGTGGAATAGAATAGAGGGAACGTTCATTGTGATCGGTAAATCTAGACACGTTTTATTATGTTATTTTTATTATGTAATTATTATTAACTTTTATCAGATGAGGGCATGCTATTAGCCTTGATCAGTCGGCAGAGCGGAGCCACCAATGATCAGCATACTGTGCTCTTTTCTCAGCTAATACCACTGAATAAGCACATCTGTATTGCCATAATGATTCAGTAACCCATTAAATGGCATTTTCCTTTGTGTCCAAGTCTCGCTGTAAGCAGAAAAAAATTCATATAAAAGGTTTAGGGCTACAATGACTCACGCACTAAATAATTATTGGGAGCCTACTAATAGCAGCTATGTAATTTGTTAGAATGGGATCAGTTAAATAACTCTGTCATACTAAAGTAGTATGTCTATCTTGACAAGCCAAGACTCTGTAGATATGCCATAAATGTCTAAGATTGGAGTCTTTAAAGGGGTACTCCGGCCTAGGGGTATTTTTCAGTTATACCCCGTTCCAGCGCTGGGTCCCGGATCGCGCCGCCCCGTACACCCGTCCCGCGGCCACCTCTTGGTGTGAGCTGCCGCGTGAGACGTGACGTCTCAAGGCAGCTCAGCCATTAAGTGCCTGAGGCGGGACTTTGCTACGGCTGCAGAATGGCTAAGCTGCCTTGAGACGTCACGTCCCATGCGGCAGCTCACACCAGGCGCGATACGAAACCCCAGCGCTGAAACCGGGGAGGTAAGTGACCTCCGCCGTCCATAACCACCCCATCCCCGGCCATAGCTAAAAAATACCACCGGGCTGGAGAACCCCTTTAAAGGGGTATACCACTCAAACATAACTTTTGATATGTTGCTGCCCATAGTGAGACTAACTGTTCCTTTCATACTTGTTATTATCTTATTGTAACATAAAGCAGGACTGCAATATAAATATTGAAAGGGATGTGGAGTGCCACTACAGATCAGTATCCTTCCCTATTCAGTTATTCCATGGAGTATACAATACAGACATGGCCGCTTCAGTGCTGCAAGACTTGAGCCGCACATCCGGACATAAAGATGAGGTTTAAAGAAGGGTTACACTTTACTGATACATGTTTGTACTATACCAATCATCTTTGCACTCCCCACCTAACCCGCACAAAGTCACCCCCTAAAATCGAATATCCGATACTGCCTTTACATAACAGGATGGGTCTATGGAAAAAAAACATCCTGGCTTTTAGAGGAGCTCTGTATCCGTAGTTTTCCTGAAATATTAATGCACTTAAAAAAGTGAACTGAAGTCACTCTTGCTTGTGCTTTTACCATTTGGCATCATCATTTATTTACAGCCCTCTATAATGGGTTGCTGGGTGAAGTACTCCTGGAGCATAACACTGCTTTGAGGCAGAAAGCTAATAATTACACAACGATGCAGACGTAATACATACATTACGAATAGGGCACACAGAGTAAAAGAAAGCCGTCCCTCCAAATAAAAAATAAAATAAAATAAAATAAAAAAAAATATATATATATATCACCCCCCGATACAGTACAAAACAGATAATACATTGTTTTAACCCAATGGGGAGAGAGAGATTGTCATAGATCCCCCCCATAAACATACTGAAGGATCACAAGTCACCCACCTGTACAGCAACACCAGGCCTCCCTATGGTTTTATTACATTGCTGTAGACAATCTGTGATTCACTATATGGCGCCTCTGTATTGTGCAGAAGTATTCTAAACTTCATGTTCCCAATGGCAAATACCCTCATATTAAGGGAATATGCCATGTAATACTCTGTATGGAGCTATATAGAATCCCTTCTTGTAAGGAGGTAACCTATGGCTCCATAGCTTTCTATAAGGAGGTATCCCTATGGCTCCATAGCTTTCTATAAGGAGGTAGCCCTATGGCTCCATAGCTTTCTATAAGGAGGTATCCCTATGGCTCCATAGCTTTCTATAAGGAGGTAGCCCTATGGCTCCATAGCTTTCTATAAGGAGGTAGCCCTATGGCTCCATAGCTTTCTATAAGGAGGTAGCCCTATGGCTCCATAGCTTTCTATAAGGAGGTAGCCCTATGGCTCCATAGCTTTCTATAAGGAGGTAGCCCTATGGCTCCATAGCTTTCTATAAGGAGGTAGCCCTATGGCTCCATAGCTTTCTATAAGGAGGTAGCCCTATGGCTCCATAGCTTTCTATAAGGAGGTAGCCTATGGCTCCATAGCTTTCTATAAGGAGGTAGCCTATGGCTCCATAGCTTTCTATAAGGAGGTAGCCCTATGGCTCCATAGCTTTCTATAAGGAGGTAGCCCTATGGCTCCATAGCTTTCTATAAGGAGGTAGCCCTATGGCTCCATAGCTTTCTATAAGGAGGTAGCCTATGGCTCCATAGCTTTCTATAAGGAGGTAGCCCTATGGCTCCATAGCTTTCTATAAGGAGGTAGCCTATGGCTCCATAGCTTTCTATAAGGAGGTAGCCTATGGCTCCATAGCTTTCTATAAGGAGGTAGCCTATGGCTCCATAGCTTTCTATAAGGAGGTAGCCTATGGCTCCATAGCTTTCTATAAGGAGGTAGCCCTATGGGTCCATAGCTTTCTATAAAGGAGGAAGTCAATAGTCTTTCTATAATAGGTAGCCTATAGCTTCATAGATTTCTGTAAGGAGATAGAATATGGATTCATAGATTCCTATATGGAGTAACCATATGGCTCCACAGATTTCTGTAAATAGGTAGAATATGGTGCCATGGATTTTTTAAGGAGGTAGAATAGAATATAGCGTCATAGATTTAGCAAGGGAGGTATAATATGGCACCATAGATTTTTTGGGTTCCATATTACAGATCCATATTAAAAGGAAAGCTCTAATATGGCTGTGTAAACCCATGACCTCATTCTGCTCTCTCGGACACCAGCCAAACTATGAAGAGTCACCCCTCCTATGTTAGTCCAGTTGGTTGTAGGATCTATATGACGGTGGTAATGCATGGCTGCTAAACACTTCTAAATGGCTCCATTTAGGACAGTGGAAAATTTCCTGAACATCTTGAGAATCTTTTAGCAGAATTTAGACTTCTGCTGCTCCTAATGATACGTCAGTGTGCTGAGAAACTGATGCTGTAATATATACGTATAGACGTCTATAACCAATTTTACAGGTTGTCTCTCTATTCAGGTAAATGCAACCACATCCATTTATGCAAGTCCTCCGCATTATTCAGAGCCCTTCTACATGTGGTCAGGTGAACCTTAGGTATAAAGGTCTCTTATAATAGTACAGTGTTATTTAAGGTTGTTCGGCACTCGCAGAATCACACTCCCTGATTATCAACAACTCAATCATACCAGTTTAATCTAATAACTCCTCCCTGATAAAAGTTTGTTCTGTAGAAGAGTAAAGAGAGTCACAAGCAGACAATTCGTTGCACAGAATTATGAGACATGGCTGTTTCTGCAGCAAGATGTATGGGACAGTCGTAGACGTTTCCATTATTATAGGAAACAGATTGGAGGGGACCCTATAGCCTTGTATGGGAGACATTTCTAGGCATGCTCTGTGACCTGTGCAAAGGTCATTTTGCAGGAGGGGGCTGATCTTTGACCATCACCTCTTGTGAATGGCGTGATCATCTATTATCTATCTACTGGTGCCACCTTTCACTATAATCTTGTCAGTTAGAATTCTTGGAAGTTTTCTCTACAGGTTAGAAAGCGTCCGCATACACTTTATAGTTTCCTCGACCATCAATAAAGAGAGTGTGTGTGTGTGTGTGTGTGTGTGTGGGGGGGGGGGGGGGGGGGGGGGGGGGGATGATGTCAGTAAAGATAGAGGTCGGAAGTTATAAAAATAAAAAAAAATAAAAAATCATCATCCAACCCCTTTGTTCTTGAACAGATAAGCCACGAACAGAGCTCTCTGGCAGAAGAATACACCTCCCCATAGAGCACTCAAGAACATTTTGCCATGCTGAACATTGCTGTTGACGGGGAGGACCCAACAGCTATTGAAGATGTATAACAACCTTCAGCGGTCAGATTGAAAAGATTATGTGACCATTTATAACATAATAGAATTTAAAAAATTAAATAAAAAAACAAAAAAAAACTTTTTTTAATACGTTTAATATAAAAAAAAAAACTTGTTTGAAACAATAGGTCATTCTCTGATGACACATTCCCTTTAAACAGGTACTCCAGCAAAAATCTTTCTTTCAAATCAACAGAAAGTTATATACTGTTATAATTTACTTCTATTTAAATATCTCAAGTCTTCCAGTACTTATCAGCTGCTGTATGTCCTACAGAAAGTGGTGTATTCTCTCCAGTGTGACACAGTGCTCTCTTCTGCCACCTCTGTCCATGTCAGGAACTGTCCAGAGCAGCAGACATGGACAAAGGTGGTAGAAGAGAGCACTGTCTCACACTGTAAAGAATACACCACTTCCTGCAGGACATACAGCAGGCAATAAGTACTGGAAGACTTGACATTTTTAAATAGAAGTAAATTACAAATCTATAAAGCTGATTTGAAAGAAAAGGATTTTTGCTGGAGTAGCCCTTTAAGTACCTTGTATTGCACACAAACAGTGGACAGGTAAAATGTTTCCATGCTTGTAACGCTAGACAACCCCTTTAAATGTCAAACTTGATTAAACATTCACTCTCTTCAATCTACACTGACGCAGATAATTTATTGCAGTCTTCAGTTAAATAATAGTTTACGATGGGAAAAGCTCGAACTATTGGCTAGTATGCAAAAGCATGACCTATAATACACCAACTTGCTATCCTGTATAAGGATGGGGAACCTGCCCCCCCCCCCTCCAGCTGCTGTAAAACTACAATTCCAATAATGCCAAGGCTTTGGCTGTCCAGGCATGATGGGAATTGTAGTTTTGCAATAGACAGAGGGGTGAAGGTTCTCCTTCCCTCCTGTATACAAACATCCACTGTGCCGACTTGCTAAGCAGGACCAGCAGGGCTGCCTATATTTGCTATACAACCTAAGGGGAAATGAATTTGATTTGTTTCTGGGCAACCTAAAACACATGGGGGGGGGGGGGCATTTATTAAAGGGATACTCCAGGGGGGGGGCACTTTTTTGCTGGGACCGGGGAGGAGGTGGCCGAGGGAAAAGACGTCCACTCACCTCCCCGATTCCAGCAGCGGGTCCCGCATCAGCCACTCAGTGAAGGAGGCGGGATCATTTCAAGTTGTACCTGAGATGTATCGTCTCGGGCCCGCGTCAAGACACCCGGAAGCGGCTGGGAATCGGGGACTGGAGCTCCGCGACGCGGGACCCGCCGCTGAAACCGGGGAGGTGAGTGGACGTCTTTTCCCTCGGCCACCTCCTCCCCGGTCCCAGCAAAAAAGTGCCCCCCCGCTGGAGTACCCCTTTAAAGTCCCGCCCGAGGTGTACACCAGAAGAGAAGGCGCAGATTCGCCCCTTCTCCCTGGAGTATCTCCCGCTGGGGCAGGCAGGGAGGAATCGGGGAGAATTCTAAGTCTTTCCCTGTTAATAGTCTGTTCCTGTCAGATATCTGTGTGTTAAAGGACCCTAAAAGTCAAAAACTTTTTAGGCTATGGTACCATTTCGGGAATATATTGGGTAAAGGTGGCCGTCACGTTAAGTAGATGGGCTCACAATCTTTAATACAGCCTGTCTACTTAACAACATGGCTGCCTTTACCCAATATGTTTCTGGAGTAGGAACATAGAATAAGAGTACATTCACATGTACCATGTTTGATGGGAATTTCACACAGCAGATCTGCATCAAACAAAGTTTCATTCAAACACATTGTCTGTGCAGACATTTGCTACTTTTTGCTGGGCCTGTGTCTGGAGTGGACTTAAAGGGATAATCCAGAACAACAAAAATACGGCCACTTTCTTTCAGAAACATCACCACTCTTGTCCTCTGTTTAGGTGTGGTGTTGCAGCTCACTTCTAATGAAGTGTATGGAGCTGAGCTGTGATACCACACACAACCTGAGGACAGGGGTGGTGCTGTTTTTCCAAAAAAGTAGCTGTATTTTTTTGTAACCCACTTATACAGGAAGGCATGGTTTAAGCTTCATGTTTTTTTGGACACATTTATTACGTGTGATTAAATAGTTGCTAAATCTTTCTGCAGTATTACTCAATAGATGGTATATAAACCATAATAAAGTCTTCCGTTGGATTTTACAAGAATACCTCAGCTAGTATGTGTGGTCTCAGCTGGCTATGATGGATGCATAAGGGTTAAAATCCAGAGTATTAAAGGAAATGATCTCACTGTGGCTTTGAAGGCAGGTTTCAGGTTTCTTCTGTAAACCTTGACTGTCAACAGTCAATCAATGACTGCAGAGATGCATAAATCCATTCTACAGAGACAGCCCCAAGCCAGCATCCCCGGGTGCCTGAGAACCATGGTTATTGAGGGAATCCTTGTTAATGGCTAGAAAATGTGCAGCCTGGGTCACCTGGGGACCGGCGCAGTAAGTGCATGGTCTACAGCTCTCCATAAGGAGACAAGAGTAGTGCAGGAGTATAGAGGGTGTATCTGGCCATCAGAGATCAATAAGACTATTACCACCAGACGAGTAGACAGATATTGTGCAGCTTCAGAACAGCAGACCGGACAGGATGAGGCATATAGTTATTTCATCTCCTTATTTACCCGTAATCAGAAAATGCTACTTGAAAGTTAATAGCGGTCAGATCAATACGATTTCAGTGTCTTCATTCATTATTAAAACTGGACTTCTTCCTATTTTTGCAGACGCACCAATATTTGCAACAGTAGTCTAACAAATTATGGTTGGCCCTTACTAAAGGGAAGCGGTTTCCCTTATTCTGTACAGAGGTTACTAAGAAAATGCAAGTTGCTGTGGACCTCCAAGTACCCCAAAGAGAGCCTATTACAATGGCCTATTCTATGTCACAGGACAGCACTATAACACATGCACGTATGGTGATTAGTGTGCAGTCATGGGTGTGACCTGTAGGTACTGGGCTCACGTGACCTGTAATGGGCCAACCACCCAGCACTAGCCATTTATCATGCTGGTGTCCTTGCACCCACTATAGCTATGCCCGCATTATATATATTAAATATGCTATTTGTCTGATCAATTCGGACAAGATTAAAGAGGTTCAGAAAGTAACAAGTTATAGAAAAATGTTTAATAAAAGTTATATTACTTTGTTAAAATAATGTATACCTTTTTATTTATACATTATGGGGGAGATTTATCAAATATGGTGT
Organism: Dendropsophus ebraccatus; assembly: GCF_027789765.1. Lineage (NCBI taxonomy): Eukaryota > Metazoa > Chordata > Amphibia > Anura > Hylidae > Dendropsophus > Dendropsophus ebraccatus. The sequence continues at coordinate 37,598,784 of NC_091460.1, read as the reverse complement.
AAAGTAAAACAGGCTCAGTTGCCCCAGCAACCAATCAGATTCCACCTTTCATTCCTCACAGACTCTTTGGAAAATGAAAGGTGGAATCTGATTGGTTGCTAGGGGCAACTGAGCCAGTTTCACTTTAGACCATGTTCGATAAATCTCTCTCTATACAGTATAAATATATATATATATATATATATATATATAGAAAATAAGAAAGTCCTGCAGCACTCCTCAATGTATAAGAAGGTGGGTGCCAAGCGGTCAAAAAGCTCCAAGTGTGGGAGCGAAACGTCGCAAGTTTTGGGTGGAATAAACTTCACGCTTTTTTGACTGTACTTCGAGTGCTGCGGTTGTCTACCTGTTTTATATATATATATATATATATATATATATATATATATATATATATATATATATATATATATAATTAGTGATGAGCGAATACTGTTCGATCAAATAGATATTCGATCGAATAGTAAGGTATTCGATCTATCGAGTATTATCGAATAGTTCGCCAAATATTCGATAAGCGTTCAAATCCGCCAGCTTCCGGTTTTTACCTCCATGTGGACGAATTGATGTTTTTCAATAATTGAATACTTGTTCCCATAGACTTTAATGGGATCAAATATTCGGGAAATAGTCATACAAATATCGAATATTCGAATATGTCACTATTCTCTCATCACTAATTATATATTATATATATATTTATATTTATATTTATTTTAGGGTGCCTCTGGAAATCCAGTCCCATTCATTTCTATAGAGCACATACTCCCGACTTCCATCAGTCCCGCTCAGCCAATCAGCACCACTAACTGGCTAAGCGGGACCGCAGCCGGGAGCCTGACATGCAGCCGTGTCGCCAGAACAGGTAATGTATGATCTCGGCGGCGGGGAGGAAGCGGGGCTGCGGACAACAGGGGGTTATAGCACATATTCACAGCGGGATGTCAATCCCGCTGCGAGTATGTGCTCTATAGAAATAAATGGGACTGGATCAGCAGTGGATCTCGCTGCTAATCCGCAGCATGAGATCCGCTGTGGATCCGGTAGGTGTGAAACTACCCTTAGGGTATTTTGTTCTATACAATTCCAGGACTATTCAGTTTCATTATTTTCTAACCACACCAATTTCCTGAACAAAGACAAACCTGTTCAACTACAATCATATACCTTGTGGATTGTCACAACTGAAGTAAATCCATATACAAGAAATAAGAACAAGTTCACCTAGTGAACTTAGTGTGACTCCGTAAGGGACCATTTTCATTGGTATAACACTACATTAATGGCACTAAACAGTGTAGATGATGTTAAAGGGAATTTAAAGCTAAGTTTATGCCCTTAAATGAGAGCAGAATAAAATAGTGATAGAAATGCTGAGCAGATCGGTGTTATAGGTACATCATTCTGTTCTGCCGTTCTCCTTCCTATGCAGAAGAATAGGATTTGTGCCGCACCCCTCCCTCCAGCTGCTGAGTGACAGGTGACTGCCTATACACAGCATAGATAGATAACTGACAATCAGCAGCTGGTGGGTGGAGTTTGCAGGAGCTCATGAATATTCAGGACTACTGGGATCACGCACATGAAGAGGACTACTTATTCAGGATATATGGAGCAGAACTGGTCAATTCTTGCACTGCTAAAGCTTACAGTGAATCGTGATGTTAAATTTTTCTCGGTAAGCAGTGCATTCTTACGAATACAGGTTTACACTGCAGTATAAACCTTAGCTGGGTGATAACAGTCCACAATATCTGTAGCAGGATATAAGTTATTGTGGCACATTTATTCTGAAAAATATATTGTTCTAAACTGGATTGCCAACCAAGGATCATAAAGTAAAGCTACTCTAACAGGCATTGCAGTTTTGTGTCCATAACTACCTGCACACCCTTCCATATCTATATTCCTTGCTGTAGGTTGTATTAATATAGCAGAGATGTGGTATTATAAAAGTTGGCCATACACTATAAAGAGCGGTTGGTGGAAAGTTCTCCTGTTCCTCCTATACACATGATGCTTGGCTCAGGCAAAAGTTTACAAAAGTTTCAGACCGGGGAGAGAAGGGGTAAGCTGCTGCTCTGCTACTAGTCATGAAGACTCTCACAGTTTGTGCCTCCTGTTCTCCATCCCAACACATAGGAAGTGCCTATTTAGCCAATCACTGCCCCTCAAAAAACACATAATGAGGACTGATACCATTGGAATAGCACTGGCTGGGGGAGCACATTTTTATAATACTCCTATAGGGTGCCTTCACACCTACCGTATCGCAGTAGAAAATCCGCTGCAGATCCGCAGCGAATCCGCAGCAGATTTAACTAAATGAATGAACACAGCATTAAATACGCACTGTCAAATCCGCTGCGGATCCGCAGCAGATTTGTAAGTGCGGATTTAATGCTGTGTTCATTCATTTAGTTAAATCCGCTGCGGATCTGCTGCGGATCCGCAGCGGATTTTCTACTGCGATACGGTAGGTGAGAAGGCACCCATAGGGTGCGTTCACACATACGAGCAGATCTGAAGTTGCAGATTTGCTTGGCCATCAAATCTCCTGCGGATTCTGTACGTGTTAAAAGGGGTAACTAGGATTAGAAAAAACACAACTACTTTCTTGCAAAAACAGCACCACCCCTATCCTTAGGTTGTGTGTGGTATTGCAATTCAGCTCTATTTACTTCAAGGAAACTGAGCTGCAAAACCCCACACCCAAACTGAAGACAAGGGTGCCATTTCTGTAGGAGAGTGACCATTAGAGATGAGCAAAACTAAAGTTCTGGTTCACGAAACACTGAACGCTCAGAATTTGACTTCCGGTGGCTGGAAAAGATGGATGCAGCCTTAGGGCTACCTGGAAAACATAAATACAGCCATAGGCAAAACCAAACTTAATGTCATTTCGCTCATCTCTAGTGGCCATGTTGTTCTAAGCCTGGATAACCCCTTTAATGTCTGGAATCCATCAATTCTCTCCCACGCACATCAATCTGGGAAAGCCAATCTGCAGTAAGCTTTTTTTCTTATCAATATGACAATCAGATACTTGCATTCCCTAAGATGTGAGGATATGTTTCTCCTTCCCACTTTGCCGAGATTCAAATGCAGGTTGTCTCAATGTGTCATGACCCTGTGTGAACGGGCTTGAAAAGTGACAACCAGTTTCCTGTACTTGAAATACATGTTAAACAGGGATGGGGAGACCTCAGCCCTCCAGCTGTTGCAAAACTACAATACCCATCACGCCTGGACAGCCAAAGCGTTAGCTTTGGCTGTCCAGGCATGATGAGAATTGTAGTTTTGCATTCCCAAACGTCCATTGGCAAAATATATATAATATTTTATTTTTGAATGTTTTTTTCCCCATCACCATCATGCCATTTATTGAAATATGAATGGAATTCATCTTTATTAGACTCATCGTCATCCTACAATGCCAGACCACCTTCTCTGGGGGCTGCCTCTGGACGTTCAACTATTGGAATGTACAATACATGCTGGATAATAGGCAAGAAATTCTGATAGCCGGTTTAAATATAGAAAGTTGTGTCTAAAGTTAGAAATGTTCTCAGGAATATGTTTAAGTACTCGTGTGCCTCTGGGATTCTGAAAATGAGTTGTGAGGCCCCGCAGCAAATGAGCTAATGTTTTTCTGCTCCTGCACACTACATCACTGGGGTAATTTAGCCCAGAACACATTACCAATTGTAATAAAGAGGGCCTGACTCGTAAGAACGCAGACATTGACGTAACAGGGGTTCCGGAGCGGAGAACTGATGCAGAATTAAAGGGTTAATTTGACCTCTTCATCTGCAATGGTCCATACTGATAAATGTTACACAACAGTTAGCAGACTGTGGAAATAGGATGGGCAAAAAGATAACAGGGTCAATTTAAAAAAAAAAGGTTTCTTCTATAATGCATTTATTTTATTTAAAAATTCAAAAGAAAAAATAAATGGGTTTTAAAATTCATAGGGGTCTGTAATCTGGGACAACAATGGAGCCTCTGGGGCACCTTCGTGGGCTGTGCCCTATTGGGATTAACACAGATTACCCTTCAATCAGAATAGTCACCCCAATGGATACCAGAGCGGCAACCAAGGTGCCCACTTCAAACACGGCTATGGGGAAAAGCAGAGTGTGCTGAATAATCGATCCATACAGCCCACTAGGGCTATCCATAGGAAGGGGAATCGAAAATGTAGGTCTCATATCATCATCATCATAAGGTGTCCGAATATTCTGGTTCGTTCCACACACCATTGTTCGAAAAATGGTTAGATTTTTTTTTTTTTTTTTTACTGCACTTGCTAAACACCGCTTTTTTTCCTTCACTTGTACAAGAAATGTTAAAACTTTAGGAACACATGCCTCACAGTTTTCTTATAAGTCTATAAAAACAATTCAATAAAATATTAAGAAACAAACAGAACAGGTGGAAGTGTCTATTATGCTGTTTTACTACAGATTAGACAGCAAACATCTGCGTAAGCCTTGGCCTTCAAAGGGTGCATACACTTCAATTCACAATCAGATCATAGTCTACAGAACACTACTAGAAATGGCAGATTCCTCCTCTCCCCTGCAGACTGGGCAGTAGAATATTAGAGGCTCCATTAGACGGTCTGAGTTTCTGTATAAGGGCGGGTTCACACTACGGAATTCTCGCGGACAATGTCAGCGGAATTCCGTCAGCTGTCCGCCCGCACGGGCACGCGCTTTTCCGCCGGCTCCATAGACACTATTCTATGGGCCGGCGTATTCCGCGATCCGCTGAAAGAAGTGACATGACACTTCTTTCAGCGCATAGCGGAAGATGCCGGCCCATAGAATGGGGTCTATGGGGACGGCGGAAAGGCGCCCAGATGTGCGGGCGGACAGCTGACGGAATAACGTGGACATTGTCCGCAAGAATTCCGTAGCGTGAACCCGCCCTTAATGAGTGTGGATCTTGTAGTTTGGGGATTGTGTATAGGGGCCATTACATGGCTCAGTAAATGTGCGGGGAGAGCTGCCCAGTCACTGGATCGTCCACTCGGCCACTAGCTGCCAACACTCCGCAGCCATACATCTCCCGACCCAATCGGATGATCATTTGCTTATTTTTAGCTGATTGCTATCCCTATATGGGTCCATTTACACAGAAAGATTACCTGACAGATTATCTGCCAAAGATAAGAAGCCAAAGCCAGGAACAGACTGTAAACAGAGATCAGGTCAGAAAGGAAAGACTGAGATTTCTCCTCTTTTCAAATCCATCCCTGGCTTTGGCTTTAAATCTCTGGCAGATAATCTTTCTGTGTAAATGGACCGTTACACAGGCCAATGTTGGCCTGTTTAGCTGATAATCGTCGTGTGTATTAGGCCCTTTACAGTGACTGTACCACCAGGCCCAGGCTGAAGCACTGGAGGCGGGACGACCCACCCTTAGTGGGAAGAAACCCCAGCCCCTCCATAACGTGACTCCATTAGAATCAATGGAACCCTATCATGGAGGGGCTAGGGTTTCCTCCCACTAAGGGTGGGTCGGCCCGCCTCCAGTGCTTCACTTTAAGGGTCATATATAACAGAGTGCATTTCCTGTGTACAACAGCAAACAAATCCAGCCTATCCATAGGGATTCATTTACCCAACAAAGGCGAAGAGTAGTAGATGCTTGGAACAAACTTCCAGCAGATGTGGTTGATAAATCGACAATAACCGAATGTAAACCTGCCTGGGATAAACACACATATATATATATATATATATATATATATATATATATATATATATATATATATATATATATATATATATATATATATATATATATATATATATATATATATATATATATATATGATAATAGGAAGGCAAATACTAAAAGGGCAGACTAGATGGAGCAGGGAGTCTTTTTTTGCCGACAATCTATGTTTATAGGAAGAGCATCCTTTTACCATTATCAGGCTGACACATGACGGTATAACTTGTATAAAGAAGTACGCCTTTTATATGTGAGCATACTGGTAATGTCCGATACATCAGAATCTTTCAGCAGAGGTAAATGTTAGGAAATCCCTATATGTGATGAGAACACAATCTGAGGTTGTAATATTGGGCATTTTTACATATGTATCACAAGCGAGACATCGCACTCCTGTAGTGAGGTATAGACAATGCAGCCATGACACCAAAGCAATAATGCACCACTAGCTTTGGAAGGCTATGCACCATTTCCATGCAATACTTTGCTTCTCTTACACTTGCTCCCTCTCTATCTAAATCATACCCTAACAGAACTGAATGGCACATAGTCGAGCCATTTACACTTCCCCACTCATTTCTGTTATTCTCATAGAGACACCATAGAAAAAGTTCCCGATTTGTGCCACGGACTTGCAATGGTCGTCAAAACCAGAGCTTATCAACATGGGTGGGAATAAAGCACTTGGTGGAGTACAAAGATAACCGGGCTACTTGTTCAAAACAATTCTCTGTGGAAAGCAGAGGCAGAGAGTAGATGGCGAATGCAAGAATAAACTAAAAATTACCATTGTTCTTATGGAAGTCAGAACCGCCATGTGGGAGCATTTATCGAGCCGTTAACATAAAAGCATTAGGAGATATTGTTCTCTACTGACTACGTTGTGCAACTTAACCTGTACAATAGCAAATGGAAAGTGAGTTCCGACTTCTAAGGCTAGTAAAGAACATACACTAAAACAAAGGTAGGGAACCTTGGCTCTCCAGTTGTTGCAAAACTACAACTCCCATCATGCCTGGACAGCCAAAAACTAAAGCTTTGGCTGTCCATGCATGATGGGAGTTGTAGTTTTGCAACAACTGGAGAGCCAAGGTTCCCTACCCCTGCATTAACACCTTCTGACAGGTGTCAATTGGGGTCATCAGACCCACATACAGGTTGGGACTTGCATATGCAATATATATACACATGCATCCAAAATACGTTGTCAGCCTAATACGCTCATTTATATGAAATGCTATTAATTTACAAAGGAATTCCTGGCATAGGCTACAAACCGTCGACTATTCCTTGGCCAGCTTGGTGGTTACAGAAAATGTGCACTATATAATAAAATTCTATACGTCTATATTAGTAAACGCCATCTATTATGTGCAAATCTCAATGCAGCAGACGCCAGTGTTATGCAAACAAAGCAGCCAAGGGGAGGCAGGCACCGCTGGCAGGTTGTTTCCCTGCACTACCCATCCATGTAGGTGCCCCAGATCGGAACATGTAGCTGAATAGGTTTTCTCTGCTAATGTTGTAAACTTTGAAAGGGTTAAGATTCAGAAAAAAAAAATTATACGTATTACTTTATACGCAAGCTAATAAAAAAAAAAATCTTGTAATTGTTTGTAAGGGGTAAACAGTGACAAACCAGTAAAAAAAAAAAAAAGAGAGAGGACACAAGAAGTCTGCCAGCCAACACTGGTAGTATCCTAAGTGCTGGATGACTGTGAGAAATCACACAATATAATTCCCACACAGGTCACCATGCCATTGTGAGTCTAAACCATCATCCGCTAAAACTCTAGCTGTCAACTTTGGTCATACACTTTATACCATGAGTCGTCGTACACTCGGTCTCAGGTTAGGTGCAACGCAATGAGACGCAGCATTGTCACTCTATGGGAATCACACAACTGTGTAGAAAATAAAAAGTTGAAGTGATTTCAAGTAAAACCATAAGATGTGTTCCTTGCAGAAGTATAGAGCAGAAGTATACAGGTAATCTACCCAATGCGTGCCACTTAACCCACCCAGCTACAAACCGTTCACGCAACAATTCAATTGTCTTTCTATTGTCTCATCATGAATCATGCCAAAGTTAGGCTGAGTGACTTGAAACACTGTATTGTCACATCAGAGGATACAAGATGCAACATTGTATCCCTAACCTGTCACTACTGTAGCCTAAACTATCAAAAGGCAGGTCACAGTTATGAATCAATGCAGTAAGCAGACTTGTGTAATTATATATATATATATATATATATATATATATATATATATATATATGCATAGCTGCAGCATAGGAGACTATTGATGAGCTGGCCTGTGCATTACATGAAGCCACCAGTATCCCCCTGCATTGCCCCCCACCCCCTGGTATTCCTGCCATAACCCTGGGATGCACACAAGAGCAATCCCCCCCTATGCACATACCATACATGCCTGTCTACATGCAGATGGAGCAGCAGCCTGTGCTCACTGCTCCCCACCCACCCACACTGCCTCCTCTTACCTTCTCTGGCTTTCAGCAACACAGTGTTGGCCACAATGTTCTCAATCTCCATGATCAGGAATGAGTGCAGTGCAGATCACACATCTCTGTTCCTAGCAAGCTTCCTTGACAAGCAGCTGCCCTCTTGTTGCATAGATCCTGGCTCTGGGCAGCCTCATCTCCAGCAGCAGCAGCAGCAGCACATTGTGTGCAGGCTCCTAGCATTGGGGATACATAGAGTGGTGTGTGCTCCAGCTCTGCTTCTCTGCTCTGCTGGGCTCCTTCCTTCCTGTTTTGCTCTCAGAGCTGCCTATAGTGAGGAGGGGACATGGCTGAAACCACTCCCAGAAGCAGAATGAACCTCCAGACAGCTGGCTGTGCATTCACCTAGCAGAGATTTGTTAATGATGAACACACTGCGTAGAGTACATCTGCGACGAAGAAGTCTATGGGTAGTAATATAGACAGTATGGCGCAAACAGCTGGATCTCTCACATTAGGCTAAGTGCAGCTGAAGAGAATCCCTTGTAGAATGTAAAGGGTTAAAGGAGCAAGTGATTGACAGCCAGGACCCCCCCCCCCCCCTTCTCCACCATTCACTGCAATAATTATGTGTGGTTGTAGATTCTACATACCAATGTCTACTATGTAACAACACGGCCCTACCTCCGGATGGAATGATGAAATTGTGCTCCGAACAAGGTGTAATTCATATAACTACAAGGGTATGTATGTGCAATATCTGCAGGAAGAACTCCATACGAATGTAAGGAATGGATATCCTGTTGTCTACAAGATATTCATCACATGTCAACGTACCCTGAGGGTGCAGTCACATTCTGCAGAAATATACGGTCTGCGCCAACAGCAGAGCAAAGCTTGTATCAGTTTATTAAAGGGGTCGTCTGGCCCAACAAAATGGTTTGTTATGGACCTGTAAGGGTTTGTCTTGTTTGCTTGTGATGGCAAGTCCAAACTCCCAAGAACTTAGTAAGGTAGTCCTGTAAGTAGAAAAAAGACTGAGGGCACTCACCCGTCTGTTGCAAAGCTACTTTATTCCAAGGTGCAGTTTAAAAGCTGAGAGAAAACAAATCTTGCCAGAGCAGACGCCATACTGCGATGAAGTGTGCATGCGCGTGAAATGGCCATCATGACCACGCTGTGAAGCGGTATGGCGTCTACTCTGGAAAGATTTGTTTTCTCTGAGCTTTTAAACTGCACCTTGGAATAAAGTAGCTTTGCAACAGACGGGTGAGTGCCCTCAATCTTTTTTCTACTTACTTGACTGTGTATCTGTATGAACCTTCTGTTTATGAGGAGCACCCCAGTCACTGACCGACATTAACCCATCACATGTCCCCTAAGCTGCACATATTATGCCAGTAGAGCCGGTGAACTTTCTCATTAACTAGTTGTTTTTAGTAAGGTAGTCCGCTACTCAAGCCAGCAGTGTACAGAATCGCCGGAATCCCATAGGTTTTGCAAGTGTGTAAGACATTGGCAAGTCTGTATACCGCAAGGGTCTGTTAAGTGGCAAGTGGGTTTATACAATCTGATCAAAATATGGATTAAAAACCTCATGTTAGTTTTAGTTTGCTGAGAAGTGTATAATGTGAATGTGTGACCTTGTCTTTCTACTCTTTTAAAGGGGTTGTACAAGATTAGAAAAACATTTATTCCAGAAAAGCCACCTCTCCTGTCCTCAGGTTGGATGTGGAACTCTGGATTGTAATACCACACACAACCTGAGGACAGGGGTGGCGCTGTTTTACTAAAAAAGTAGCCATGCTTTTTCTAATCCTGGATAACCCCTTTAAAGTTAAAACATGGTGACCGCCTAAGAAAGCTTATTTCCAATTGACTCACTCTCAAACAGTTCTCCCTTTTCCCAGAGGATGCTAGAAAGTTTATTATGAAGATTATAGTAATAATGTATAATCTCCACAACCTCTAAAACAGTAAGAAGAGGATCCAGGGATCATCCATAATAAGTTCTGAAGCATTAGGGTGGGTTCAGACTACGGAATCCGCACTGATAAATTCCGGCTGATTTTGTCGCTCGTACCCGCTCACAGCTGTGTGCCTTTCCGCCGGCTCCATTGACACCATTCTATGGGCGGGCAGATTCTGCTATCCACCGAAAGAATTGGAATGCGGAATCCGCCAGAGCATAGAATTGTGTCTATGGCATGGGCGAGGAGACGCGTGGCCGCGAGCAGGTACTAGCGACCGAATCCGCCAGAATTTATCCGTGCGTGAACCCACCCTTAAAGGGATATTCTGGCATTTAAAAAAAAATTATATATTGCAGGGGCCATATAAAATAGGAAAAAATGTGTACTCATCTACACATGGTCCAATGCTTTCATTAAAGGGGTACTCCAGTTATATGCATTTGTAATTTACTTTTAATTTAAAAATCTCAAGTGATCCAGTACTTATCAGCTGCTGTATGTCCTGCAGAAAATGGTGTATTTTTTTCCAGTCTGACACAGTGCTCTCTGCTGCCACCTCTGTCCATGTCAGGAACTTTCCAGAGCAGTAGCAAATCCCTATAGAAAACCTCTCCTGCTCTGACCAGTTCCTGACTTGAGATTTAGTGTAAATTACAGATTTATATAACTTTTTGAAACAAGTTAATTTGAAATAAAAATATTTTCGCTGGCGTACCCCTTTAAATGAAAAAAAAAAAATATATATATATTAAATTCTGTATAACATCAAGTCCACACCTTATGGTTCAATTTGTTTTTATTAAGTAGTTTACAGCATAGAATGAGATGAGCAGTCATGACCAAACATATATAAGGTATGCATCTGAAAAGTGTCAGCAATTATGTCAAAGATGCCAACAAAACAACTCAAGTATCAAGAAAAAGTGAAGGGGAAAGGGCCGGAGTTGATGGGATAACACGTCACTTGCAGCTTGTAGCCAGCCAAAGTAGGGATGGACAAAGCCAGCCAACTCCATCAATTGGTTGGTAAGTACAGTGAGTATAGCCCTCTCGTAACTCATTAGGCAAACAGTAGTTACATATGCAAACCAGTAACAGTGAACAAAGTAGATACACAAATACACACCGACATACATTCAACACTGGGGAGGGGGGTGGGTCAGGAAGGGTGAGGAGATACGGCAAGGGAACATCTGGGAAAGGGGAGAGGGGTTCAGGAGGAAGGAGGGAAAGAGGAGGTGGGTAGCGCGTAGGGTGGGAGGGAAAAGAGAGGAAGATGGGAGAGATGTGAAAGGATGAAAGGATGTGGAAGCTCACCACCGCCCCGCCTCAGGACGTCCGAGGTGACCAGGTCAGCAGTCTACGTACCTCCAAGGAAATTATCCCCAGCCAACCATCTAGCCATCTCAGGGGAAGCCTGAAACAGTATCCAGACTCGCCATTTTGTGGAGAATGCCTTGCTCTTGTTGTGCTCATCCGCCCTCAACTCCTCCATGCGCATCAGGGTACCAAAGGCCTCCGCCCACATTAATCTAGAGGGGGAAGTGGTCGTCCGCCACAGCCTGGGAATGATTTGTCGGGCAGCCAGAAGGAAGAAGCCTAATAGGCCCTTCTTAATTGAAGGCAGGGATCCAGGCAGTATGGAAAGAAGAGCCATCTCTGGTGTTAGGGTCAACTGGCTAAGTGTGACCTTGTTGTATAAGGCCTGAACTCCTCGCCACAAAGAGTGTACAGGTGGACATGTCCACCAAATGTGGAGCATAGAGCCCACGGCTTGGGAACACCTCCAACAGGTATCTGATACGGAGGGAAACCATTTGTGGAGGCGTTCAGGCGTTCGATACCACTGAGCCAACACCTTATAATTGAGTTCTTGTAGTCTGGAGGATACCGTAAGCTTGTGAGTGAGCGTAAAGGCCTTCTGCCACTCCTCACCTGAGAACTGCCTGCCCAGCTCCCCATGCCAAGCCGACTGGAAACCCAACAACTGGTCCTCTGCCCCCTCAGACACCATCAGATTATACAGTAAGGATATTCTATGGTCCGGAGGTTCAGCAGCCATACAGAACTGCTCGAAGGTGGTTAGTCCAGTACAAAGCTCCCCCACTGGCGCCAAGGAGCCCAACTGATTACGCAGCTGAAAGTAATGCAGCCACGTCCCGGCTCTATTACCGCTATCTCTCTCTATGTCTCTGAGCGGTTTTAGTCCGGTGCTAAGGACCACGTCTCTAACCCTGGGTGTGTGTATGGCGGAAAGGGGGAATAGTGTGGACCCATTCATCAACCCCAGGAAATGGGGATTGTGTAATAGAGGAGTGAGAGGGCCTGGGGTGGAAACCAGACCAGTCTTGACTGCAAAGCCCTCCCAAGAGGAATACAAGGTCCTCAGCAAGGGGGAAAGGTCAAGATGTCTCGTGTCCACTCTTTTGGGGATCCAAAAGATCCCTTGTGCGGCATGAGTGTTGAGGGTATGCTCCAGGGCAACCCAGAGTTTAGTCGTTTTGCTGTGGAGGAGGTCCAGGACACAGGCAGCGATAGATGCTCTGTAGTAAACAGTGAAGTCAGGTAGGCCCGCACCACCACTATCTTTCCGCCTGATAAGAACCGAGTGCCGCAGGCGTGCCCTGGACGTCCCCCACACAAACTTGGAACAAATACGTCTGATTCGCTTTAGGAAGGAACACGGGAGACAGATAGGGAGGGTCTGAAAGTAGTACAGGATCTTCGGGAGGGAGTCCATCTTTAATACACTAATTCTACCAAACCAGGATAAAGGCAAGGTACTCCAATTCCGAAGATCCCTTTCTAGGGTAGAAAGGAGGGGCGCAAAGTTGAGATCATAAATGCGGGAGGGGTCAGCCGGTACACTGACTCCCAAGTATTTGATGCAGTCAGATCTCCACTTGAATGGGAAGCTAGTACACAACAAGTCCACCTCCCGAGCAGGGACAGTAACATTTAGGATCTCAGACTTCTGCAAGTTCACTTTGAAGTTACTAAGGGAACCGAATCTTCTAAACTCCGACATGATGCTGGGGAGGCCCACCCTAGGGGAGGACATATAAATCATGAGGTCGTCCGCGAATAATGACAGTTTGTGTTCCTGATGCCCCACGCATACACCCTTTATGGCTTCGTTTCGTCTGAGAGCATTTGCTAAGCTCTCCATGACTAGAATATATAGAAAGGGGGAGAGGGGGCAACCCTGTCGGGTACCATTAGTGACCCTGAAGGGACTGGATAGGGAACCGTTTATTCGCACCTGAGCAGTCGGGCCCGAGTATAGGGCGAGGATTCTGTCTAATGTTTTACGGCCCAACCCCACCACCCGAAGGGTCTCTTCCAGGAACCCCCAGTGCACCCTATCAAAAGCTTTCTCAGCGTCTGCTGTCAGGAGGCACAGGGGGCTCCCGGAACGCCGAGCCCCGGATATCAAGGACACAGTTTTGATAGTGTTGTCCCTGGCCTCTCGACCAGGGACAAAACCCACTTGTTCTAGATTGATCATACCGGGGATCCAGGGTTGGAGGCGAAGAGCTAGGATCTTGGAATAGATCTTAAGATCAATATTGATCAGGGATATGGGGCGGAAATTCCCGCACACTGTCGCGTCCTTCCCGGGTTTTGGTATAACCGTTATGTGGGCCCTTAGGGCCTGGGGCGGGAATGGGCATTCAGGGGAGATAGCATTAAAGGAGCGTACTAGGAAGGGGGTGATCAAGTCTCCAAGTACCTTATAGAATCGTGGAGTGAGCCCGTCAGGGCCCGGGCTCTTACCGGTCTTCAGCTTCTTGATAACCCCCAACACCTCCTCAGAGGAAAAATCAGAATCCAAATCTTCCACTTCATCTACAGGGATTCGTGGAGGAGCAAACTCCGCCAGGTAAGCCTCTGTAGCTGTCGCTACCCCAGGATCAACAGGCATATGGGAACCCAAGTTATAAAGGTCGGAGTAATAAGTTCTAAATTCCTCCAGGATATCTGCCGTGGAGTACACAGCACCCTTGGTAGGGGAGTTCATAGAGAATAAGTATGACTGCTGAGGTCTGGGGTGCACAGTCCTGGCCAGTAGGCTGCCACACTTATCACCATATTCAAAGTAGTTACACTTCAATTTGTCTCGCATGCACAAGGAACGCCTATCTAGGATATTCAGGATACTCTGCCGGATGGTCAAAAGTTCCGCCTCCAGAGCAGGTGTCGGGGATGCCTTATTGGACGTCTCTCTCTGGCCCAGATCCGCTAAAAGTTTCTTCAGTTTGGCAGCGTTGGATTTTTTAATCCGTGCCCCATGTGAAATAAAAACTCCGCGTAGGACGCATTTTAGGGCCTCCCATTTTATCGGGTGGCCAGTAGGATCCTCTGCGTGAGTGGACTCGAAGTCCCCTATAGTTTTCTTAACGTCCGCAAGGCATAGCTCGTCATTTAACAAATTGTCGTTCAGGCGCCAGCTGTAACATTTGTTGAAATGGGGAGCTATCCTAAGGGAACCCAGGACTGGGGCATGATCCGACCAGAGAAAAACATCCATGGAGGCCTTCGGATGAAAGTCCAGGAGTGCATGCGAGACAAAGAGGTGATCCAGCCTACCATAACTGTTGTGGACCTGTGAGTAATGGCTATAGTCCCGGACGCCAGGGTGGAGCACCCGCCACAGATCTACCAACTTCAGTGCTAAGAGGCTTTTTTTCAATGTACGGATGGCTCTGAGAGGAACAGAAGACCTACCTGTTGAGGAATCCATACCTGGGTCCATGCAAAGATTGAAATCACCCCCCAGCAAGACAGGAGTGCCATCTGCAAACGAGGACAGTTCTCTAAGTGCCCTGGTGCCGAAGTCTGCTTGTCCTTGATTAGGGAGATATAAGTTACCAATGGTGAGCACAACATTCGCAATTTTAAGTTTTACAAACAGGTAACGCCCCTCATCATCATGCAATGTACTGACCATCTCATGTTGGAGCGACCTATGTATGGCTATAGAGATGCCACACTTTTTCTTGTCAGGGTGGCGGCTATGGTACCACGAGGGGTAATATCCGGAGGCACTGTTGGGCGTACTAAGAAGACTGTAGTGAGTCTCCTGTATCATGGCTATCTGCACCTTCTTTTTGTGTAAGCGGTATAAAATCTGGCTCCGTTTGGATGGATTATTTAGGCCTCGTACATTGTACGAGCAGAATGTCAAGTCTGCCATGACGTCACCTGGGAACCGGGCAAGTACCAAGGAGATAAACCACACCCAGGGCGATGCGGATGCGAGCCCCCACCGGGAAAGAAAAGAGAGGAAGGAGGAAAGGGTGAGGGAAGGAAAGGGGGACTAGGAAGGGAAACACAGACCGACACAACGAACAAGACATAAACGAACATAGAAAAAGAGGAGGCTAAGTCAGCCACCAAACACGCTACCAAAAACATCTCTAAGTGTCAGCCGACAGTAACAGCTCAAGGCTGTCAACCCTATGTGGGGGAATGGGAGACCAGACGGGTAGCAATTGGGCCCACCCCAGCCATAATAGAAAAACCCTCAATGAGGGCACAAATATATAAACCTCAGCACATAGCTTCAGGAAAAACAGGTAAGATTATAAATCAGTGAACACAGCACATAGACCATAAAGGAGGCAAGTGTCTCTTGTAATCAAGTAGGGGGTGCACGACGCGTGCGAGCCCTCCTCTGCGGCTTGGGACCCACTTGTTGCCACTTTTCTCCAGGTGGCAAAGAGGGAAGGCTACAAACAGACGGCCAATCCGGTATAGAGATCATTGGCAGCTCAAATGTCCCCAAGAACTTCGGAAGGTCTCCCAGGGAACGAAACGTTGCCGACTTGCCATCCTTTTTGGCAAATAACTGGAAAGGGTACCCCCAGCGATAGGGAATGTCGCGCTCCCTCAGAACCTCCAGAACCGGTCTCAGAGCCTTATGGAGCTGCAGGGTACGTCGGGCTAAATCCGGGAGCACCAGCAGTTTGTTGCCCTTATATGATAAGTCCTTGGATTCCCTGGCTTTCTGGAGGATGGCTTCTTTGTCTTTGAAGAAGTGAATCCTGCAAACTATGTCTCTAGGACGGGCTGGATCAGTCGATTTCGGGCCCAGAGATCTATCAATACGGTCTATTTCAATGATCTGGTCGGAGGATCGTTGTAGGAGGTGTAAGAAAAAGTCCGTGGCCCAGGTCTCTAATTGGTTGGGGCCTATCTCTTCAGTCAGGCCCCGGATGCGCAAGTTATTGCGTCTATGACGGTTTTCCAAATCGTCTACGTGGGCGAGAAGTTCAGATATCTGGAGTGCGTTGGCCTGTATGGCTTGGCCGTGTAGATCTAGGGTAGCCAGGGTCTGTTCCTGTGTCTCCTCCACCTCTACAATTCTCTGCCCGACTGTCTGTAAATCCTTATGGAGAGCAGCTATGTCCTGCTTGTGGGAGGATTCCAGCTTAATAAACAAGGAGTCCAGCTCAGACTTAGTTGGCAGGGCCCTGAGATGTGCCTTCCAGTCCCACTCCTCCAACATATCTATCCTCTCCCTGTCAGACCCACTGACCTGCAACATGGCGGGTGCCGGCGGCGCGGCAACATGTGCCCAAGATGGCGCCCGTCTCTGTCCGTCACACACGGGAGGCGCGTCAGACCACAGTGGGGCCGGGGAGGCCGAAGTGCCAGGGTCCGGGGAACCTGTGTCATGCTCCCTGGAGTCCCCCGTGGAGCTAGAGGAGCCGGAGGCGTTCGGGGAGGCTGACAGCGCCTGTGGAGATGCCGGCGCTCCCGCCTGCAGTGAGCCGCCATGGGTGCCCTGTGAGGAGACGGACCGCGTGTTCCGTAAGTACCGCTCCATGGCCCCGGAGTCTGTCTTCTGCTGGGAATCCGTCACGAGGGGCTTCCCCTTGCGGGAACGGGTCATTCGGGTGAGAGTGGTGGAGTTTTGAAGTGCTGAGGTCTGAAAATAGGCCGAGTGGTCCCAGAGCTCCAGCCGTGTGCTGCTTACTCCGCCATGCCCAGGCCACGCCCCTAAGTCCACACCTTATAAAGAAGCTGTTCCCACAGAGCCACCGTAATACAGGACTTAGCCACTTTTATATAGTAGCCAAGAGCATTATGATCAGGTCCTCAGTATAAAATGTGAAAACAAATTGGGAAACAACTATGACATTCTTCATGGGCGCCATCAGCAAAATGAAAGCAAGTATACAGTATTCTGTAACGGTAGAGAAGAATAGTTTCCAGTGATTATTTGACTTACTGTTACAGGTTCTAAAGAAGCAGGAGAGCAAATTACTGTCTACCTCTCCATCTGATCTTCCACAACCATTATACCCTATAGATATGGGAGATGGGACAACCTGCCCAACCAGCTGGTCTGTATAGGGGCAACAGCCACACCGCTAGTTTTCAGACAGTCCTGTATTTCAGCTGATGTTATTTGTGGGGTTTCCTTTGCATCCCAAACAATTTTCCTGGCAATTGTGGACGAAATTTTTGTTCGTCTACCTTACAGAGCGCCTGATTTTTCATTTGTTAATCACAGTTTGAACACTGCTGACTGGCATTATCAATTCCTTGGATATTAGAACAAAGTGAAGGTTCTGGAGTCGCCATCTCAGTCTTAATATCGTTGAGCCACTCAGGGGAGATTTCAAGCACGCAGTTCATACAAAACAGCCCGGGAATTTACAGGAACTGGAGGCTTTTTGTCAAGAAGAATGGGCAGCTTTACCATCTGAGAACATAAACAGCCTCATCCACAACTACCACAAAAGACTTCAAGCTGTCATGGATGTTAGAGGGGATAATACATAGTATTAAGAACTGGTATGTAAACCTTTGGTCATTTGGTTGTCATTATGATTTTAGGGTACAAACCCACTTGCCGGATCTGCAGCGAGTCTCCTTGCTGCGTTTTTGCAGCGAGACTCGCTGCAGATCCCAGCCCTATACTTTCATTAGCAGAGAAACTCGCAGCAGGGATGTACATCCCTGCTGCGATTTTGTCTGCAGCCCTCCCCATTAACCCCCTAGCCGCCGGACATTATACATTACCGGGTCCCCGTTCCTGCTTGCTTCGGGGCTCCCGGTGTCTTCACGGCCCGCCCGGCCAATCAGTGCGCTGCGGCGGGGCAGCGCACTGATTGGCCGGGCGGAACGTACCGGGAGCCGCCGAAGCAAGCAGGAGCGGGGACCTGGTAATGTATATCCTGCCTGCAGCCCCGATCGCCCCCGGCCGTACGATAGCCCCCCGCACCCCCCGGCCGTACGATAGCCCCCCGCAGCCATGATCGCCCCCCGCAGCCCCGATCGCCCCCGGCCGCACGATCGCCCCCCGCACCCCCCGGCCGCACGATCACCCCCCCGCATCCCCCGGCTGCACGATCGCCCCCCGCAGGGGGGTGTGGGGGGCGATCATGCGGCCAGAGGCGATCAGGGCTGCAGGGGGGGCGGGCAGGATATACATTACCAGGTCCCCGCTCCTGCTTGCTTCGGCGGCTCCCGGCACGTTCTGCCCGGCCAATCAGTGCGCTTCCCCGCCGCAGCGCACTGATTGGCCGGGCGGGCCGTGAAGACACCGGGAGCCCCGAAGCAAGCAGGAACGGGGACCCGGTAATGTATAATGTCCGGCAGCTAGGGGGTTAATGGGGAGGGCTGCAGACAAAATCGCAGCAGGGATGTACATCCCTGCTGCGAGTTTCTCTGCTAATGAAAGTATAGGGCTGGGATCTGCAGCGAGTCTCGCTGCAAAAACGCAGCAAGGAGACTCGCTGCAGAACCGGCAAGTGGGTTTGTACCCTAAAAAGAGAAAACACAGTAGTTTGACAATAAATTGATAATAATAACCATGAGTGGGGGAAAAGTTTTTGTGTTATCATTTATATTCTCTAAAAAAAAGGACAAGAAAGCAAAAATTCTGAGCACAACTGTATGAGCCCTACAAGCTTAACTATTTTAGTGGAGATGACTCGCATAAAAAATTGGCAGTCATTAAGAGGTTAATAATAAACAATACCCTCACTGCAGTCATTGATCCATTCTATTCCTTTATATAAAAGGTCTCGTAATGAAAATGACGTGCTGTGAGCTAGCGTTCAGTGTCATTGTTGCGCTCATCATTACTTACCGCCCGAGGCGATATTACATACGTGAGTGTAACCCTGTAAAATTGATCTTTTCTTCTCCCCCTCAATGACATTTGAATTTCAAGTTCTACAAGTGTAAAGTAAACATCTAATGCACTGAAAAAAAAGGATGATAATCAAATTAAGGCTTGGACCGAAGAGAACATTTTTGTAAGCATGGAGAACAGAAACCAAATGTGACAGAGCGGCAATCCCGAAGAGCACGACAAAAGACACACACCGTTTTTACTTTCTGCTCTCCTGGTAAAATCACTCTGCTCACTTTACTGCACGTCATGTGCTGTTCTTTTTCTATTCTGACGCCGGGATTAAAAAGAACATCAAGTCAAGTGAAACCTTAAAAAAAAAAAAACGAGGTGGGGACCACAATGTAATGTCTCTGTCTAATACTAATTGGCAATTTCAAAAACATCATTGGGCAGAAACAATTAGCACAATCCGAAAAGATGACTCATCCAGTTTTTTTTTTTATGCTAAAAAATTCTATATTCATGTTTATAAGTTACCAAGGTTTAGAGTGGATGTCAAGGTTAGGAGAGCCTTTGTTCCCCCCACAGAGTTGCTGTGACGATAAGTTGATTATAAGGCTTCCTTGGCTTTTTTTGTAGTAATAATAATAATAATAATTTTTTTTTAAAGGAGAAGTTCAGGGTCTGTCATTGTTTTAAAAAACAGCCAGGGAGGAAATGGCTGAACATAACAACAGGTACTTACCTCCCTGGCTCCAGCGCTGGGGTCCACTGTCCTCCGCTCTAGTTCCCAGTCCCCCGACAACTTCCTGGTTTGAGCAGGAACCCGGGATGTGACATGTCAGGAGTAATTAACAAATCTGTATAACTTTCTTACACCAGTGGATTTAAAAACATATTTTTTTGGGAGTACCACTTTAATCTGAATACATCACCAAGACCTTCTACACAGCCCATCTGTTGAGTCCAGTCACCCATCAGTGTTGGAGAGGAAATGGCAGTCCCTTAGATATACTAGCGGCTAATATTAGTTGTCCCACGCAACAAAAAACAAGGCTTGGTGGTGTCAACTTGGTTTTCCACCATTCAAACAACTCCCTACTAATATATAGAATTTTTAGGGTCATTTACCCATTTTTTTTTATTCCTGTCTAGAACAACTCCTTTAAGGGGTTATCCAGGCTGGTGTTAGCATTATGTTATGATATAGTGGCATTCAGTTACTGTATGATGGTATTACTTGGTCATTGTATAGTGGCATTACTTGCTCACAGTCTATCGGTAATATTTATTTACTGTATGGTGGTATTACTTGGTCATAGTATAGTGCTAATATTTAGTCACTGTATGGTGGTATTACTTGGTCATAGTGTAGTGGTAATATTTGGTCACTGTATGATAGTATTACTTGTTCATAGTATAGTGGTAATATTTGGTCAATGTATGATAGTATTACTTGGTCATAGTATAGTGGTAATATTTAGTCACGGTACGGTGGTATTACTTGGTCATAGTATAGAAGTAATATTTAGTCACGGTATGGTGGTATTACTTGATCATAGTATAGTGGTAATATTTAGTTACTGTAAGGTGGTATTACTTGGTCATAGAATAGTGGTAATATTTAGTTACTGTAAGGTGGTATTATTTCACCATAGTATAGTGGTAATATTTAGTCACTGTATGGTGGTATTACTTGATCATAGTATAGTGGTAATATTTTTTCACTGTATGATAGTATTACTTGGTCATAGTATAGTGGTAATATTAAGTCATGTATGGTGGTATTACTTGGTCATAGTATAGTGGTAATATTCAGTCACTGTATGGTGGTATTATTTGGTCATAGTATAGTGGTAATATTCAGTAACTGGTGGTATTACTTGGTTATAGTATTGTGGTAATATTTAGTCACTGTATGGTGGTATTACTTGGTCATAGTATAGTGGTAATATTTAGTCACTGTAAAGTGGTATTACTTGGTCATAGCATAGTGGTAATATTTAGTCACTGTATGTTGTTATTACTTGGTCATAGTATAGTGGTAATATTTAGTCACTGTATGGTGGTATAACTTGGTCATAGTATAATGGTATTACTTGGTCACAGTATAGTGGTAATATTCAGTCACTGTATGATAGTATTACTTGGTCATAGTATAGTGGTAATATTTAGTCACTGTATAGTGGTATTACTTGGTCATAGTATAGTGGTAATATATAGTTACTGTAAGGTGGTATTATTTGGCCATAGTATAGTGGTAATATTTAGTCACTGTATGGTGGTATTACTTGATCATAGTATAGTGGTAATATTTGGTTACTGTATGATAGTATTATTTGGTTATAGTATCATGGTAATATTTAGTCACTGGTGGTATTACTTGGTCATAGTATAGTGGTAATATTTAGTCACTGTAAAGTGGTATTACTTGGTCATAGCATAGTGGTAATATTTAGTCACTGTATGTTGTTATTACTTGGTCATAGTATAGTGGTAATATTTAGTCACTGTATGGTGGTATAACATTACACAAATGACCACTCTAACTCCATTTAGCAACTACATCTCAAGGATTCCCCTCTCTGATGAGATTAGTACTGGGGACACATTTGTTGCAGACAAAAGGGATTAGACAGTAGACATTACACTGGCATACCTCATGAATATGATCTAATCATAACTCACAAACTAACCATTTCACCATATCAACCAACAGAGGTTTCCACCCTACTTCAGCTTTTCCAATGATGCCACAACGTAGAGTGTATTCACATCGGCAAATAAAACTCCCCCTTTGATTTTTGTATCAATATTTCTTTGTTCCGATGCTCTGAAGACTCTTTTTAACACTGGGACCTAAAGTTCTTGTAAGCACAGAAAGCTTCCTACCAAATAAACGCCGTTATTTATTTACGCGTACCAATATAAACACAGAGTATGGTTTATTCGGAGTGACTTCAGAGAAGCCGTTTGCCAAATCCTCCTCTTATTTGTTTATTTTCAATGCAGCAACTACGTCAATTTAACATCTGTTCTAAATAGTTGAAGGTCCAGAGCTGCGAGCGAGTAGTAACAGATAACGGGGGAGATTCATTTCTGCTGCTGCGAGTACAGTAGATTCCAGCTGGTCTTCATTAAGCCTGAGACATGAGATGTGGAATGTGTTCCAGAAAGACCATCGCATGGTATGCGATTGCCACTGCTCTAATGGACGCTGGGATAAGTGCTACACTACCATAGGTCCAGGAAATCGGGCTAAGTATAGTTTCCAATGTAGGATGTGTTATGTATACAATAAGATGGCTGGGGGGGAAAAAATTAAACCATTTGTAGGTAACGTAAATATTCCCCATTAGCGACCACACACTTTCTAGAGAGCAGAAAGTGGTCATGTATACACTCCTCAACACTGGAATGGCGACACTGAGAAGGAAGAGTCATGGAATTCACAAGATTAACAGACGGGTTAATTATATAAATAATTAAATAATGAAAAAAACCTAGATGAAATATTCAAAACATTGTTTATTCAGTTTCGAGAAATACGCACCTTGTTATACTATAAATGAAGTTTTTAATGTCATCTCGGAATGTTCTGCCACGCTGAATGGAATGAACTTGAGCATACAAATTGTCTAGATTAGTGTTGGGCCGAGAGGCCAAACTGTTGGGGTTGGGCAATGTTTTCCAAACCTGAATGCTCGGCATTTGACTCCCCGAGGCTACAGAAGTTAGATGCAGCCCTAGAATCCTGGAAAACATGGATACAGCCTTGGGCTGCCTCCAACTCCGAATCAAATGCCGAGCGTTCAGGTTTGGAAAACGTAGCCCAACCCAAACAGTTTGGCCTCTCTGCTCAACACCAGTCAAGATCCATAGCTCCCTGTCCAGTTGCCAACCAATGAGGTCCTAGAAGTGCTCAATGGAGAATGGCATTGAAAAGATGGCTCCTGGGACACTTTGGAGAAAAGGTCGTACCACTGGTTTCACAACCAAAAAATCAATTTAACCCTGAGCTGTACCTGAAATAAAGATTAGTGGGGTCACGTTGCTGTTCATTATTCCACCTATACCATAAACCAAGGAGTAAAACCATTGTGACATTGTGAAGGCCTCTTAATGGCGTTGGCCATGTGGTCTTCAGATCAATTCTGTTAAAAAAAAGTGAGACTCATTGCTGCCGAGGAAAGACTTTCAATTCAGACTTTGACTTTTATATCACTGAAGTCTCCAATATGCCACTAATTGGAGCCTCCAAATGCTTGAAAAATACAAAATTTTCCTGGGAAAAAGACCAATATTTGAGTTACTCAGCAATGTCAACCGAGCCTGCCAATTTAAGCAGGTGCGGCAAACTACCTACATATGAGGAGGTTCAAACAATCCCCGAATAGAGCATGTGAGAGGAGATATGGATCCGTCATCCTGAATTCCTTAATCCTCAAAGACAATAAGCTGCCACCAGGGGGGGTTCTTTCCCTCTCCCCTTTGGAAGTTCATTTTAAAGTAAATTTCTAGGCCATATGGAAGTAATGAAAATAAACAAACAAAAGCTATTTTACTATTAACTATTTTTGCATTTTTATTTTTACTGATGGTTGGCAATGCGAGGGTAAAGAGAGCCCCTTCCCTGTGCTCAACAGGGCATTCAAGAGGATATATGGCCAAGATCTGAGTTATCTCAGATTTCAGTCTCTGCTGTGAAATGCTGGTTGGGGTCCCTACTGGGAGGTGCAATGTCACCCCATGTAAATGAAGCTGTGGTCAGACCCACACTTATCTGACACTTATCCCTTATCCTTATTCGGCATGGGCTGCCTGCGTTTTGAGGTGTGTATATAGTGCCTACTGCCTAGGAGTGATAGTAAATGGGAGGATCAGCAGTACTCAGGCTTAAATAGGCCCAACAAAACAAGGCATACGTTGAACACACTGCTTTCTACTGTTACTACCACTCTTAGTCTTCTTCTGCATTTATACACAATAGAAGCCTATTGCACCAATGTATTATTATTTTATTTTCCTATTTATAATATATATATTTTTTATAAATGTAACGAGATTAAACCATCACAAACCATTATATGAAAACAAAAAAAAAGAAGAAAAAAAAAATAATTAATACATGAAAGTAATAATATAATATACCCGTATAGTAAAAAAAAAAACCTCCCTCCTCCCAGTCATCCTGGGAAAGAGACAGACAAGAAGCGAGCTTATATGCTGACTGCATACCATGCACAGATTTCCACCAGCACCCTGCTGCACGCCACTGCTTTTCACTGGTCTGGAACGCTGATGTAAGCAGTGGGCACCATTATCTATGACAGGCCTGCTAGACAGACAAAACAGTAAGACAGTGTGATTAGTGTGCTAGCATACGAGCCAATGATGAGGATGGGGAAGGTGAGAGTTTAGACATCAGTTTAATAGGTGAAAAGTCTTTCAGAAGGGAAAATGTCACTTTAACCATTAAGATTTTTTTCCCCATCTGAACTGCTAGCATTATACCTTTTTGTATCTTTTAATTTTTTTTAAATTTTTTTTTTTTTTAATAAAATTCTTTTTATTTTTCCATAATAAGAAATATATGACAGTGTTTAGGCACATTTACATCATGTGCCCAAAACCATAGATATGTACATTGTCAGACATTGGAGACATAATATAAAATAACATAACCTTATAACTCCCCCCTCCCCCCTCCCTTTCCACAGATGCAGCAAGAGAAATCAGTCACCTGGGTGTTTAATGCTAGAGCAATTACACCCGAATGCCTGTTACCTTCAAGCGACCCAACGACCCCGCTAGCTCAGACGTGAGGTACCATTTTGTGCCAACAAAGGGCTGCATTACTTCCTTGATTTCCTGATCAGAAAGAAACCGCACAATAAAGGTCTTCCATTTTTTGAAAAACCCTTTGGCGGTCGCCTCTCGCACTCTCTCACATTCTATCCTGTCAAGGAAAAGGAAGTGCTTCATCTGGGTCATCACCTCCCGCATAGTGGGGAGGGTGGGTTGCAACCAATTTTGTAGTAAGCACCTCTTAGCGACCAATATGAAAGCGTGTAGTGTTAGCGACACCCGAATAGACTCAGGGGCGGAGTGAAACAAGAGTAGTTGCGGGGACAAAGGTATGTGCGTGTGCCATCTGGTTTGAATGAATGTCAGGACCTGAGCCCAAAATTTTTGGGTATATTGACAGGACCAAATGCCATGGGTAAGATCAGTAGAGAGCTGTTGGCATTTCGGACATGCCAATAATCTATCAGGCGCCAATGGATGAGGAGGAATATTAAACCCATATATGGCTCTATGCATGAGCTTAAATTGTGTTTCGCGCCAACGTTCACTGGGGACCGCCCTACGCACCACCGCCCACCCCTCCAATATTTTTTTGGGTAGGTCCTCGTCTCCTATGATGGATGACCATTTAGAGAACATTTTATTACTCGTGGTATCATTTGAACGGGATCCCAGTTTAAAATAAAGATATGATAGGGATGGATTAGTGGGGGGTTCGGTAACCATTGCATCCATCTCAGTAAGTTTGGTCAGTGAGGATACATCCCGAAGCCTTGAGGTTAAGAACCCCATGACTTGACCATATGCCAGAAAGTGAGATGGAGGCAACGAATAGCGGACACATAGCTCAGGGAAAGTGAGAAATCTGTTGTCTTGGTGGTGGAACAACTGTTGTAGGGAGACAATACCCGCCCTCCTCCAGAGTCCAAACATTGGGTTTAATCTGCCTTGGGGGAATTCTGGATGTTGCCACAGCACAAGGTGCCGAGACAGTAATTGTGGCAGGCCATACAGCCTTCGTATTATCTTCCAAGTCGCTATGGTATCTTTTAGGAGCAAAGAATGCTTGATCTCTGGAGGGAGAGCGGGGTACTTGGTGTGCAGTAGCGCTGCCAACGACCAGGGGGCCGCGAGTTCCGCCTCTAAGGCCACATTAGAATAGAAGTTAGTGTTCTGTATCCAGTCTATGCAATGTCGTAACAGGCAGGCAAGATTGTACTTCCGCAGGTCTGGAAAATTTATCCCCCCTCTAAGTCTAGAGAGCTGTAGCTTAGCCAGTGCAATCCGGGGCCGCTTACCTGACCAAATGTATCTCGTGAAGGCAGACTGGATCCGCACGACATCTTGATGTCGCAGCAATAAGGGGATGGTCTGAAGGTGGTATAGAAGCTTAGAAAAACTAAACATTCTAATTAAATGGCATTTGCCAAGAAAGGAGAGCGGAAGTCTTTCCCACGTTTTAAGTTCCGTGAGGCCTATGAAGATCCCTAAGTATTTGATTGGTTTAGAAGTGACTTTAATCGGGGTGTTATCAGGCAACTGGGAGCGAAGCGAGTGCGAGCTAGACAGGTCTAAGAGTTCACTTTTAGACAGGTTTATTTTAAACCCCGATATATTACCAAACGTCTCCAACATCTGATAAATGATCGGTAGGTCTTGCTTTGGTGAGGACAAAAATAACATGATGTCATCAGCAAATGCCGTTACTTTTACTTCCCCTTGGCCCACTTGTATGCCTCTCACCTTACTAGTCACCAGCCATCTCAGGAAAGGCTCCAATGCAATATTAAACAGCAGGGGCGACAAAGGGCACCCCTGTCGGGTGCCTCTCCGGAGAGTGAAGGGAGCCGATAAGAACCCTGCAGAATGAATCCTTGCTTTGGGTTCAGCATAGAGTCCTGCAAGGAAAGACCGAAAAGATCCTGCAAATTCCATCTTATCCAGGACCGCACCCAGCCATCCCCAGCCCACACTGTCAAAAGCTTTCTCGGTATCCAGCGAAAGGAGGGCTGGGGACGGATGGGAGCCAGGGTCCCGCCTCACAGCATCCAGCACCGTCACAACCTTGCGCAGGTTGGCCACCGCCGACCTCCCTTGTATAAAACCAACCTGAAGGGGGGTTATCAGTTTGGGCAGGAAGGAGGACAACCGATCCGCCAGTAATTTAGATACTAATTTCAGATCTACATTGATTAGGGAGATCGGGCGGTATGCCGCCGGCGAGGTTGGATCCTTTCCCTGTTTGGGCAACACCTTAATATGAGCTGTGTTGACCTCAGATGGGATTACCCCTTCCCCCGTTAGATATTTGTTAAATAAAATTGTAAGATGAGGAGTAATTTGCTCTCGGAGAAGCTTAAAGAATTCCCCAGAGTAGCCATCGGGACCCGGTGCTTTCCCATTTGGCAATTTTTTAATGGCCGCCGCTAATTCTTGTTCCGTGAAGGGAGAGTTAAGCATGGTCCTATCCTCAGAGGACAGGCGGGGAAGTTTAATCAAATGCCAAGGGAACGAAGCAACTGGCTTCTCATCATCCCTTTTAGAGTACAACTGATTATAAAAGTCACGCAATATGCTATTTATCTGGGCGGGATGTGACGCCAGATACCCCTTGGAATCACGCAGATGGGTTATGTTAGAGATAGGATTGGTCCCCTTAGCCAAATTGGCTAATAGTTTGCCAGATTTATTTCCGAATCGAAACAATCTCGCGTCTTGTCTAGACATGAAGAGTTTCTCTCGGCTTTCTACCCAAAAGTCATATTCAGTCTTGGCCTGTCGCCATTCCTGCCTATGAATTTCGGAGGGCGTTGTTTGAAAGGTAGTATAGGTCCTTCTCAGAATCTGGCCCCTCTTCTCCAATTGAGAGTTAATGTCCCTTTTCTTTTTTGCTAGGTAGGACATGATTTGTCCTCTCAGGACCACCTTTGCCGTACTCCAGAACAGCTGCGCACTGTCTATGTGCGTTTGGTTGTTGGTCTTGTATTCAAGCCACCAGCCTCTCACAAGTTCCTGGAAGGTTTCATCCAATGCCAGCTGTGCCGGAAAACGCCAAAGAAAGTCTGAACCCTTTGGCTGCCCTTCCATCACCTCCATCACCACCGGCGAGTGGTCCGATATGACCAAGTCGCCGATGGTAATAGAAGGTACACGAGACAACAGAGGCCGAGACACCAACATAAAGTCAATACGCGACCAGGACTGATGAGCCCAGGAAAAATGGGTGTACTCTCTACCTTCTGGGTTTCGTTCCCTCCACAAGTCGGAAAGGTCCAAAGCCGCCAGAAAAGTGGGAAGGGGCGAGGGTCTCCCCCCTGTGGTAGAAGGAGATCCCGATATGGATCTCCTGTCCTCCACAGGGTTCCCTACCACATTAAAGTCTCCTCCGACTATTTTCATTGGGGTGGTATCCAACAAGATATTATCCCTCACTGAGTCTAGGAACTCTGCTTGCCCACTATTTGGGGCATAGATGCTGTAGATGCTAAGTGGAGAGGGGTGGCTCTGCAGGGTTACGTGTGCCCACCTACCCTCGCCATCATGGGAGGCACTAGTTATTTGTGCGACCAGGCGCCTGTGGATTAATATGAGTGTACCAGCTTTACCTCTAATTGCTGGGGAGCCCACCACCTTGCCTACCCATAGACGCTGCATGCGGATGAAGTCTGCCTCCTCGAGATGAGTCTCCTGCAATAGAGCAATGTCAGTTTTCAGGCGTTTCAGGTGTCTCAAAATCATTAAGCGTTTTTGTGGGGATTTCAACCCCTTAACATTCCATGTTGTGACTCGCATATGTCAGTAATAAAACAAGAATACATTTCTAAGTTAAGCGACAGCTTGCATCTGTGGAAACCCACCCTCCCCTCCCACCCCCCTCCCAACTTTAACCAACCAACTAAGAAACTCGAACAATCTGTAAGTGACTTCCTTTTTTCCACCATGGTGAGCCCACGGCTCACAGCTAACCCATGGAGGTAGCTCCATATAAACACAAAATGCCACATCTGCTCTACCAGACGTGGGCACGTACAAACATAAAATTTAAAGGAAGAAAAACATACTTCACCCCAATGAAATCGGTCACTGAAAAGAAATAAAAGGTTATGACAGCATGATATCGAGACATAAGACCATGTAACCCTAGATTAAACAGGATCCTCCCCCTGCTACACCTGTAGAACACAGTGTGGCAATAGGAATATTCACTCTCCCGCATCGGCGGATAGTTCAGACGGTGATCCCACCCTCCTTGGCTCTCTTCTTCGTTGCTCCTTAGGGGCAGCCCCCCTGGAAGGGTCTGTTTGGAAGGGCAGGTCACGTTGCTCCTCAGGCGGTCCTTTGCGACGCTGGCCTGCACGAGTCGGGGATGTCGCTGGTGCCTGATCTAAGGAGGGAGGGCCAAAGCCTAAAGTTGTCGCAGCCACCTGAGGGTCTTGGAAGGCCATGGTGATACCATCAGAGTTGAAGACTTTTAACGTCGCCGGGTATACCAGGGCAAATTTCAGCTGCTTTTCATGTAACATAGAGCATAAGGGGGAAAATGCTTTTCGCTTCCTGGAAACCTCCGCTGAGTAGTCTGCAAAGAGTAACAGCTTATGACCTTTGAGCTGGATTGGCTGGTTCTGCTGTTTAAAGGCACGTAAGATGGCAGCTTTGTCGGTATAGTCCAGGTATCGCACTATCACCTGTCGCGGGCGAAAAGTAGCATTTCCGCGGGCGGGAGAGGCTTCACCAGCAGGGCGTAGGTCAGGACCTAGCCGATGAGCTCTTTCAACTTTACACACCCTTGAGATACCCAGCAGTTCCGGGATTTCTGTTTCACATAAATCACGCAGGTCTTTTTGGGGCACAGTCTCCGGGACTCCCACAATACGCAAGTTATTTCTGCGTGATCTGTTCTCTAAGTCCTCCACTTTGTCCCATAGCCTTTTGTTTTCATGTTGTAGCTCCTGGAGCCCGGCAAAGGAGGAGTCTAAGTCGTTCTCCAAAGAGAGAAGTCTCTGATCCAGATCATCTATGCGCTCTCCCTGCTGGGCTACTGTGTGCTGTAGTTGCTGGAAAGAGCGTGCCACCGTGTTGGCTAGGGTTTCCTGTATATCCGGGGCAAGGCGTCTGGCTACCTCCTCCGCCAAACGTTTGTAATCCAAAGAAGCGTCGTCAGCTGGGGGTTCTGCGGGATGGGTAGAGCCCGAGAGGTCAGGAAGGCTAGAATTGGAAGCAGAGTCATCTCGCCCAGGATCTTGTAGTGGGGCTATTTGCTTGGACAGCTTGGCCAGTTTTCCTTTGGTTCTAGTGCCCATTTTGACCAGGTATTGGTCCATCAAGGTTAAGCCACGTACACAATAAAGCAGCTCCACTAGACTTTATGCAGTCTCCTTCACCACCTGATTAAAGCAGCCAAGTCTCTTTTTTTTTTTTTTTTTTTCAGGAGTGTATGGGAATGTCTGAAGGCCAGTGTCCTGTGCTCAGGGTATCATGGCAGCAGTTACACATATGCGGTGAATGCGGTTGCCTCCCAGTCCAGCAGCAGTGGAGATGTTCCCCTTTTGGGTATGTTGCGGCTCACCTCTCTTGCTGCTCCGGTATGCCCACGCTGCGGGATAAGGGCGTCACGGTGCGAGGCCTGGTGACCGGAGAGTCCTGCTGAGCCGCGCGGCAAAATGGCGCCGCGACCGTGTGCGGCCTGACTTCCGGTGAGTGCGGTTGTCTCCCAGTCCAGCAGCAGTGGAGGTGTTATCCTTTAGGCTATACTGCGGCTCGCCTGTCCTGTTGCTCCGGTATGCCCACGCTGCGGAATAAGGGCGTCACGGTGCGAGGCCTGGTGGCGGGAGAGTCCTGCTGAGCCGCGCGGCAAGATGGCGCCGCGACCATGTGCGGCCTGACTTCCGGGCGCCGGCTGCCCACCCGCTGATCTCCTCCGAGTCCGGCCCAGTGAGTCCCTCCGACGGGTCACCCCACCGCACAGTCCAACGGTCAGGAGCGCCTACCGGTCGGTCCCTGCAGGAGGGTAAGTGCGGACAGCGCCGGCAGCTGCAGCGTGTGGTGTCCGGGCAGGGCTGCGGGCAAGATGGCGTCTCGTTCCCAGCGCGGCACGGAGTATGGCTTACCGGCCGTCTCTGGAGACCTTCTTGTGCAATTTAAAAGCCAGGGAGATGCTCTTGTGTCCCAGGGCTAGGCTCCGGTATCAGCCCCTGCAAAGGTGAGCGGTGGAGGGGGAGATGCTGCCGGATTGTGGGGTGAAGATGCGGAGCTCCCTCTCCACACGTCTTTACATGGCGGCGCCGGAACCGGAAGTCCAAATTTTTTTTTTTAAAGCTCAAATATCAGATGTTTTTGAGCATTTTTTTTTGTTGCTGCTACAGCAAATTCCAAGATGCTTTATGCAAATCAGCTATTTTTTGGTGGGGGGGGGCAAAATTACCCAAAAATGTGTGAAATATCTATAAAATATATATATTTTTCCTCTGTGGATACGTAAGCATATTTTTGTAGTGTATGCAAGCTGTTACATTTTTATTCATTTCTTTTTTTTTTTTATTATTATTTTAAGTTCCTGCTCTGTTGGTCACTATATTTTTCTTACTGTGCATCTGTAACGCCCGGAGTAGTGGATCCACTGGACCGGCACCAGCGATGGCACAAACCTCACCAGGGAGCGGAGTCTAAGGGGCCGCTGGTTTTCACCAGAGCCCGCCGCAAGGCGGGATGGACTTGCTGCGGCAGGCGACCCCCAGGTCGCTACCCCTGGCTTGGTTGCTGGTGTCGGCAGGCGAGGCGTGGCAGGAGATGGTACAGGCAATAGTCTGCAGATGAGAGAGCACGTGACTGGCTGGACACAGGAACAGGTGGAGTAACAGGGGAACAGGAACCAGGAACAGGGACAAGGGACCAGGTAACGGACAGGTCTCAGGAACAGGGACTTGGGACCAGGTAACGGACAGGTCTCAGGAACAGGGACTAGGGACCAGGTAACGGACAGGACACAGGAACAACAGGGAGCTGGGCCAAACGCTATGGGAAGCATGTAGAGGCTCCAACACAGGGGACAGGGCATGCTGGGATTTATAGGGGAGTGATTGGTGCAACTACCAATTAGGAGCGCACTGCCCCTTTAAATCTGAGACAGCCGGCGCGCGCGCGCCCTAGGAGGCGGGGACGCGCGCGCCGGCCGGCACAGCGAGAGACAGGAGCGTGGAGAGGTGAGGCGCCCCCCGGGGCCGAACGTGTAGCAGCGCCGGGTCCCTGCACCGGGACCCCGGCAGCTGCATAAGATGGGAGGAGGTCGCGGCGGCGGCCCGGAGCATGGGACGCCGCCGCGGCCGTGACAGTACCCCCCCCCCTTTGGCCTCCCCCTCTTTCTAACCTGCAGGAACCTTTTGATGAGATCTTGGTCCAGGATGTTAGCCTCGGGTTCCCAGGACCTCTCCTCAGGACCAAATCCTTTCCAGTCCACCAGGAAGAACCTTCTACCTCTGACAGTCTTCATAGCCAGAATGTCCTTAACAGCGTAGACGTCGTCAGAGACGGCTTGAGGAGCAGAGAACGAAGACCTATCGGAGAACCGGTTCAGGACCACTGGTTTTAAGAGGGAAACATGGAAGGAGTTCGGAATCCGCATAGTGGGGGGTAGGCGGAGTTTGTAGGTGACAGGGTTGATGCGTCTTAGCACCGAGAAAGGACCGAGGAATCGAGGGCCCAACTTGTAGCTGGGGATCTTGAGTCGGACATATTTGGCCGAGAGCCAGACTTTGTCACCTGGGAGAAAATTCGTGGCAGGTCTCCTCTTCTTATCAGCCTGGTCCTTCATGCGTTCCGAGGCTTTGAGTAAGGACTGTCGAGTTTGTTCCCAGATCGATTGCAGGTCAGATAACAACTCCTCCACGGCTGGGACTTCAGAGGATGGAGAGAGAGGCAGAGGAGGACGAGGATGATGCCCGTAGACCACATAGAAAGGGGACTTGCCTGTGGAAGTCGAGTCCAAGTGGTTATAAGAGAATTCTGCCCATGGGAGTAGATCGGACCAGTTGTCTTGGCGGCTTGAAACAAAATGGCGTAGGTAGTTGCCCAGAATCTGATTGACTCTCTCCACTTGCCCGTTGGTTTGAGGATGGTAGGCCGAAGAGAAGTCCAGCTTCACTTGGAGTTGCGAGCATAGGGCACGCCAAAATTTAGAGACAAATTGAGAGCCTCGGTCGGACACAATGTGAAGAGGAAGTCCATGCAGGCGAAAGATGTGTCGGAAGAACAACTGAGCCAGACGAGGAGCAGAGGGCAGACCAGGAAGGGCCACGAAGTGAGCCATTTTAGAAAAGCGGTCCGTCACCACCCAAATAACTGTATTGCCCGCAGATGGAGGTAGGTCAGTGATGAAATCCATCCCAATGTGGTGCCAGGGATGATCCGGGACTGGCAAGGGCAATAGTAGGCCGGCAGGTCTTAGACGGGGAGATTTATTTCTGGCACAGACTGCACAGGAAGCCACAAAATCCTTGACATCCTGGAGGAGATTGGGCCACCAGTAATGACGGGAGATCAATTGCCCGGTCTTTTGGGCTCCTGGATGCCCGGCTACCAAAGAGGAATGCCCCCACTTCAAGATGCGTTTACGGAGTGCGGGACGCACATAAGTCTTCCCGGGAGGCAGTCTCTGCAGAGCAGAAGTGGCAACTGGTACTAGGCGGTCGGGAGGTATTATGTGACGAGGAGATTCCTCTTGCCCCATGACATCGGATGCACGGGATAATGCATCGGCCTTTAGATTCTTCTCGGCTGGACGGAAGTGGATGGTATAGTTGAACCGAGAGAAGAAGAGGGACCACCGAGCCTGCCTGGGATTGAGGCGTTGAGCCGATTGGAGGTAGAGGAGGTTCTTGTGGTCCGTGTAGATGTTAACCGGGTGTTTAGCCCCCTCTAATAGATTACGCCACTCCTCCAGTGCCAACTTAATGGCCAGGAGTTCACGGTCCCCAATGGTATAGTTCCTCTCGGCAGGGGAGAAAGTCTTAGAGAAGAACCCACAGGTTCTGGTCTTGCCTGATGTGTCCCTTTGCGAGAGAACGGCTCCTGCGCCCACAGAAGAAGCATCGACCTCGAGAGAAAACGGCCTGGAGACATCCGGGCGGACTAGGGCAGGAGCGGAGGCAAAGGCAGACTTGAGGCTATTGAAGGCTTGTTCGGCCTCTGGAGGCCAACGTCTGGGGTCCGCCTTCTTTTTAGTGAGAGCCACAATGGGTGCGACCAGGGTAGAGAAGTGAGGGATGAATTGCCGGTAATAGTTGGCGAAGCCCAGGAAACGTTGGATAGCTCTAAGTCCCACAGGGCGTGGCCATTGAAGGACAGCTGCGAGCTTGGCTGGATCCATTTGTAGGCCCTGATCGGAGACGATATAGCCAAGAAATGGAAGACTGCGCTGATGGAAAACGCACTTCTCAAGCTTGGCGTATAGATGATTGGCCCGTAGTCTTCGTAGAACCTGACGCACTTGTGCCACATGAGTCTGCTGGTCCGGGGAGAAGACCAAAATGTCGTCCAAATAAACAATGACGCAGACATAGAGGAGGTCTCGGAAGATATCGTTCACGAATTCCTGGAAGACCGCTGGGGCATTGCATAGGCCGAATGGCATGACCAGATATTCGTAGTGCCCATCCCTGGTGTTGAAAGCGGTCTTCCATTCGTCTCCCTTACGAATTCGGACCAAGTTATACGCTCCCCTGAGATCCAGCTTGGAGAAGATCTTTGCTCCACGAAGACGGTCGAATAGTTCCGGAATAAGCGGAAGAGGATAGCGGTTCTTAACGGTCACCTTATTTAAACCCCGATAGTCTATGCATGGGCGGAGGGAACCGTCCTTCTTCTGAACAAAGAAAAATCCGGCGCCAGCTGGAGACGTGGATTTGCGGATGAAGCCCTTTTGTAAGTTCTCCTGGATGTAGGAGGACATGGCTTCAGTCTCGGGCACAGAGAGAGGGTATACTCGACCACGTGGAGGAGAAGACCCAGGAAGGAGGTCTATAGGGCAATCATAGGCCCGATGGGGTGGTAGTGAGTCCGCCTCCTTGGCCGAGAAAACATCGACAAAGTCTTGGTAGTCCTCCGGTAGCCCGGATAGAGGCTTGACACAAGCAGGTGACCTTGTAGAGCACTTGGGTTGAGGAGATCTCAGACACCGGTTATGACAGTCCTGACCCCAGCTGAGAACCTCCCCAGTTCTCCAGTCCAGCTTAGGGGTATGGATTTGCAGCCAAGGAAGCCCCAGCAGGAGGTTGGAAGAGGAATGGCGCAAGACATAGAAGGAGATCTTCTCCTGATGTAAGGCTCCCACCTGGAGGACTAGGGGTGCCGTCTGGCTGTACACCGCTTCGGTAAGAACCTCCCCCGTAACCGAAGAGATAGACCGGGGTTGGGCTAGCTGGATCACGGGTAGCCGCCATCTTTGGACCAACGAAGCAGAGATGAAACTGCCAGCAGAGCCAGAGTCGATGAGGGCAGTAGTCTGGAAAACTTGCCCAGAGGGTGTCTGGATGGAGACGGGCATAGTCAACCTTGGAGAGGTGGCATTCACACCTAGGGAGGCCTCTCCCACCGGACCTAGGTGCGGGCGTTTCCCGGACGCTGAGGGCGTTGGGGACATCTCTGTCGATAGTGATCCGCGCCACCGCAATAGAGGCAGAGATTCTGGTCCAGTCGACGGTTCCTCTCATCAGTCGTCAGGCGAACACGTTCCACCTGCATAGGAACCTCTGGAAGCGACTGGGACATAGGAGCAACAGGATTCTGGAACACCGGTGCCAGCCGAGGATGGCGACGGGGCAGACTTAGACGCCGTCCTTGCCGAACCTCCTCCTCTCTCTCGGAAAACCTGGTGTAGACTCTGGTAGCCAGTAGAATAAGATCGTTCAAGGAGGTAGGCAGATCCCGGGCAGCGAGCACATCCTTCACTTGGCTGGACAGGCCCTTTTTAAAGGTGGCAATCAGAGCGGCCTCATTCCAGTCTAGTTCCGCAGCCAGGGTGCGGAACTGGATGGCGTAATCACCAACGGAGGAAGTCCCTTGGGATAAATTGAGGAGAGCAGTCTCAGCCGAAGACGCACGGGCAGGTTCCTCAAAGACCGAGCGGAACTCGTCCAGGAAGATTCGAAAATTGGCAGCAACCGGATCATTACGGTCCCATAGTGGCGTGGCCCAGGCCAGAGCTCTTCCCTCCAATAGGCTGATAATGAAAGCCACTTTAGAGCGCTCGGTGGCAAACTGACTGCTTAAAAGTTCGATGTACATGGTGCATTGGGTCAGGAACCCTCTGCACAACTTGGGGTCACCTCCATATTTACTTGGGAGAGCCAGTCGTAGTTTTGAAGAGGCTGCCGGAGGTGATGACTGCTGAGCTGTGGTATGCTGTTGAACGGCTGCAGTCAGTTGTTGAATCAGCTGTGACTGTTGCTGAATCTGTTGAGCCTGTAGGGCGACCACTCGGGCTACCTCGCGGATATCAGGCACCTCGCCGGGATCCATGGTTGGAGCCTACTGTAACGCCCGGAGTAGTGGATCCACTGGACCGGCACCAGCGATGGCACAAACCTCACCAGGGAGCGGAGTCTAAGGGGCCGCTGGTTTTCACCAGAGCCCGCCGCAAGGCGGGATGGACTTGCTGCGGCAGGCGACCCCCAGGTCGCTACCCCTGGCTTGGTTGCTGGTGTCGGCAGGCGAGGCGTGGCAGGAGATGGTACAGGCAATAGTCTGCAGATGAGAGAGCACGTGACTGGCTGGACACAGGAACAGGTGGAGTAACAGGGGAACAGGAACCAGGAACAGGGACAAGGGACCAGGTAACGGACAGGACTCAGGAACAGGGACTAGGGACCAGGTAACGGACAGGACACAGGAACAACAGGGAGCTGGGCCAAACGCTATGGGAAGCATGTAGAGGCTCCAACACAGGGGACAGGGCATGCTGGGATTTATAGGGGAGTGATTGGTGCAACTACCAATTAGGAGCGCACTGCCCCTTTAAATCTGAGACAGCCGGCGCGCGCGCGCCCTAGGAGGCGGGGACGCGCGCGCCGGCCGGCACAGCGAGAGACAGGAGCGTGGAGAGGTGAGGCGCCCCCCGGGGCCGAACGTGTAGCAGCGCCGGGTCCCTGCACCGGGACCCCGGCAGCTGCATAAGATGGGAGGAGGTCGCGGCGGCGGCCCGGAGCATGGGACGCCGCCGCGGCCGTGACAGCATCCCTTCTTGTTTATGGACATACATGATATTGACACTTGCCAATTTCTTTATAGAGCATTTCATTGTTGCATTGTTTGACGCCTTGTTTCCTTCATTCTAATTACTGTTTGCGCATGTGTATTTCTTATGATGGCTTGGCTTTATAACCATGCCTCATGTGTCTGTTTGTTTTGCATTATAAACCTAATAAAAACTGATTTACCACAATTTTTTGTAAGTAATAGCATAAAGTGTCTAGAAAATAAAATATATTGGAGAACATTTATCAAAAATGG
This sequence comes from Dendropsophus ebraccatus, assembly GCF_027789765.1. Classification (NCBI taxonomy): domain Eukaryota; kingdom Metazoa; phylum Chordata; class Amphibia; order Anura; family Hylidae; genus Dendropsophus; species Dendropsophus ebraccatus. The sequence goes on along the minus strand of NC_091460.1, from coordinate 37,561,193 downwards.
CCTCCTTCCCGCCTTGCCCCCCACCCTACCCCAAATCAGGCAAGCAGGGATTTAATGTATATATTTACTTTGTAAATACGTTTTACATATTGTCCCCCACCATAAGGTGGGGTACAACATTCTGACAGTACTGTACATTTGTTGTTATTACTATTTCTCCCTGTAACTGAGGCTGATATATTAGGGTATGCTCACAAGTGCTTCTCTTCGTGTTTCTCTCTGGCCCACAGTCACCACAGCCAATGCTGCGCAGTCCCAGTCACATAAAAACAGAACTGAAAAAAGTTTTTTTTTAACAAGATTCCACATCTTCAAAGTCTTTCAAGAGAAACCCAGCATGGTGTCGAAAGCCACGTGAACTTGCCCTTTAAAGGGTATTCTAATCTCAACTAAAATAGTTAAAGGAGTATTCCGGGCAAATGTGACACCCGATCTAATTAGCTGTTCATCGTCACAATACACACTGAACGCTGATGTGCAACTGCAGCACAGCTCTTGTTCAAGAGCACGTTGCCTACATATTTATATATCTTATCTCATATCTATCTATCTTCTATCTATCTATATCTCCTATTATCTATCTATCTACTGACTATATATCTATCTCCTATCTATCTATCTATCTATCTATCTCCTATCTATAATCTATCTATCTACTGACTATTATCTATCTATCCATCCATTCATCCATCCATCTATCTATCTAATATGACATCTCAGAACTAGCTATTATATCGTGTATCAATCACTTATCTATCTAATTGACCGTCAATCAATCTATAAATCAATCCTTCCTATCTAGCTCTATATTTATATTTTAATATCTATTTCAATCCAGCTATGTGTCGTCTGTCAATGTAAAAAGCTAGCTGGCCTAGTCAGATCTCCCAAATGACAATGATCCCATGAAACCTCTATAGGGGAACTCTTTACTTATAAATATATAATTATGTAAGCTATAAATGGTGAAGAGAAACCTCAGAGGAAATGTATAATATTGGTAATGTTGGAGTGGAGCGGAATATTTCAGAGCTTCTCTAATTCGGCCTGTTTTGGTGTGGTCAGGTAAGGACATGCTGTCTACAAGACTCATTGCTATATTGTGATGTCTGTGTCATAGTAAAATGTGCCCTTGTTAGCCATGGCTTTGATTTGCCTTTGGGGCCAATGCCAGAGTAACCCTGGGTAATGTGTGTGTTGAATATTCCAGGCTCTGCGGATGCTATTAAATACATGTCAATAGATTTTATTGCACATCTGTAAACAGATTGGTACACGGTAGTCTCTTATGAATAGTAGCACTAGAACAGCCCTTGTCCACGAGCCAACCTTACATTTTTGACTGCACAGTATGTCTGATTTAGTTTTGGAAACTTTTAATCCAGGTTTATAAGATGCTTCTTACTTATAATGTGAGTGTGATATAAATTTATGCTGAATTTCTCCATATTATTCATACAAGACTATGTTCTCACTAGGTTGAACCTGATTGACTCTTGTTTCCAACCTTATAAACTATGTTAGGCTGCATTCACACAACGTAAGTTTTGTATTAATCACAGCCGTTGTTGCCGATTTGCAACAACGGTTATGATTAATAAGAAACTTACAGTATGCTGCTGTCTATAGAATCCCGTCCGGAGTGTATACATATATTATACACTCCGGCCAGGATCGCTAGCGGCCACGCAAAAAAAAATGACATGTCAGTTTTCTACTGCCGCTATTCATTGAACATCGGCCGCAGAGAACCTGGCAGTTCACACAATGGAGCGGGCGGCTCTGGCCGCATGCTCCATTGTGTGCAGCGAGGAATTCGGATGTGGGTGCACACTTATGCGCCACTATCCGAATTCAGCAGAAGTGAAGGTCATCCGGCTGGTACTGCAGTACCAGCCGGGATGATCTTCTTTGACAACGGCCGTTCTGTGACACGGCCGGGGCACAGAATGGTCGGTGTCTTACACCATGTAAAATTGGTCTTACTATGTATTTTAAAGGGGTAGTGCGGCGGTAAAAAATTATTCACAGAATAACACACATTACAAAGTTATACAACTTTGTAATGTATGTTATGTCTGTGAACGGCCCCCTTCCCCGTGTCCCACCACCCCCACCCGTGTACCAGGAAGTGTAGTGCATTATACATTACCTGATCCGTGTCGCGCCCGTCCACGTCCACCATCTTGTGCTAAACGTCATCTTCGGCCGGCCGGCCCGAACACCTCCGATCTTCCCGAGTGCCGGCTGCCTTCTGCATCAGCTGCTCAGCTGTGATTGGCTGAGCATAACTGTGCTCGGCCAATTGCGGCTCAGCGGCTGATGACGCTACACTACACTACACTTCCGGGTACACGGGTGGGGGTGGTGGGACACGGGGAAGGGGGCCATTCACAGACATAACATACATTACAAAGTTGTATAACTTTGTAATGTGTGTTATTCTGTGAATAATTTTTTACCGCTGCACTACCCCTTTAAGCCTCAGTAAAACTGCCATTTTAAGGTAAAAAATAGAAAACTGAAATCTGAAATGTTTTTGTTTTTTGTTGCTACAGCAAATCCTGTGATGCAATCTGCAAGTCAGCTATTTTTTGGTTTGAGGGGAGAAAAGTGGCCCAAAAATGTATGAAAAATGTTTGAAAATAGAAATATATTTTGATCCATAAACGGTTTGCCCAAAATCATATAAATTTACTATTGAATTTTTCCACTGTGTTAGGAATGACCCTCCCATTGTTGCAAAACTACAATTCCCATTAAGTCTGGGCAGCCAAAGTTAAAGGGATTTGTAGGCTATGTCCAGAACATGGCTGCCATGGTGGCCCAGTTTGCCTAGCATTGCATCTGGAATTTAGAAGTCTAGGTGGAGATTTATCAAACATGGTGTAAAGTGAAACTGGCTCAGTTGCCCCTAGCAACCAATCAGATTCCACCTTTTATTTTCCATAGAGCCTGTGAGGAATGAAAGGTAGAATCTGATTGGTTGCTAGGGGCAACTGAGCCAGTTTCACTTTACACCATGTTTTATAAATCTCCTACTATATCCTTGCACTGTGACATCACTGTGTTCATTATATTAACCCTTTCAAGCAAAAGTCAGTAAATGTACTGACCTGCTTCAGATGCTCACTGTTTAGACAAACAGTGACCGGAAGCTGCAACTAAACTTTCAGCTGACAGTTTAGTGTAACTGCCACTGGACCCCCAAAGGGGGTCCAGCATCGGCAATTGCTGGCTTTGGTGGATCAGTAACGGTAATTGGTTTTGTAAAAAACACATAGGATTACATTGGAATCTCTGGAAAGAAAATGCAAATTTTAACTTTTCACTCTTACTTTGCAGTTATTCCTGTGAAATGCAGAAAGGGTTAAATAACTGAATGAATGTAAATTTAAATACTTGAAAGAGTGAAGATTTCAAAATGGGTTGAATTGTGGGGGGTTTTAGTATACAGGCCTCTAAAATATACTCCAAAACTGAACTGGTGCCTAAAGAATTTCTGAGTTTGAAATTTTCACGAATATTTTGAAAATTGCTACTAAACATTTACGGCCTCTAACATCCCAAATAAGTAAAAGCATGTTCACCAAATGCTTTTAAAATAAAGTAGACATGTTATAGATATGAATTAATAAATAATGAATGTAGTATTACTATTTTCCTTATTGGCAGAGACTTTCAAATGTAGAGAATGCGCTTTTTTTACATTTTTAACAACATTTTGCAGTTTTTTCACAAAAAAATTCTAAAGCTATCAACTCCACTAACATAAAGTAGAATATGTAACAAAAAAACTATCTTGGAATCAGAAGGATTGGTAAAAGCATTCCCAAGTTTTTGATGAATAAAGTGACACAGGTCATATTCATAAAATTTGCCTTGGTCCTGAAAGGGTAAATATTCCGCATGATAACACCGTAATGTCTGAGTAGGGGGGGCTTTATCATTATTATTATTACTTTCATATTTTACTCTTTTTATTAATTACCATTTTTATTACTATTTTTATTTGTTTTCACTCATTTTATTAATTTTACAATTTACTATATTCATAAATTTTTTGATTTTCTTTTACTTTGGGTTACTATGGTTTATCCTGTAAAGGTCCAATAAGGATGATAGGATGACATGAGGCAAAAGCTGGACAACTGAGTGCAATGAACTTACAAGCGTCGGCAGTCCGCAGCCTGGTACGCGGTGGTGAGGGTACACCTGGCACACTTGTTAGACACCTTTGTTAAGGACGTGTGTACAGACCTAGAAAAAAGTGCAAAACTCGCAGGAATGCAGCGAACTCCGGCACTTCCTATAAAACATGGACTAGCTCTGTCTAGTTGTGAAGAGCTGAACAAACACGAGATTTGAGCTTATGAAGTGAGCATTTTCTGGAGCATTCCAGCGCTGTGCGCCGAAGTAAATGTCTGTTTTATTACTGCTGAACCCGCTCCCGACTGGCGAATACTCAGGGCGGTCCAATACCTTGCATGGTGGAAAGGAAACAAGACAGTAAAAATTTACTGACAAAGATAATCTGTGTAATAAGGACTGTGCTGTTTTCCTCCCTGACTTTTCGGCATAGTTTATATTTCTTCTACTGACACAAAGCTCTCTGCTGCAATGTATCAGTGCAGGAAAAATGTGAGTGATCACCATCTAAGAGCAAAAGGATAAGTTTGTTTTGTAATTCTGTACAATTGAATGGGGGCTCTAGTACCCTGGTGGGCGCCTCCAGCCTGGATACAAGATGTGATATAGTTGGGCATGGAGGATACAGGTTCCATATGGCATCCTGCCGCACATTTGCTGGTCCTGTAGATGCCAGTAGAATTATGACGCTGTCCCAGTCCATAAAAAGCTTGACTGGCAATAAATCTGGCGGCTGAGCAGGACAAGGCAGTGTTGCAATCTGGGAGAGACGTTCTTACAAAACCCTTAGGGCTTATTTCCTGCTGTGTGTAGACAAGCATAAATGTCAGTAGGGATGAGCCATGAGAGACAACACATGTGGCTGCAGAATGTCCTGTATATATCACTGAGCTGTTAGTGTCCACCAGGGGGCAGTGTGTCCCCCACATTGTTACACCAGTAGGGGACAGTGTATTGTGGTACTCGGCCAGTAGTTGAGCTAAATGAGACGCCAATTCTGTGGTGTACAGGGGTGTAAAGGGATAGTATTGTCATGTCGCCAGTGCTAGTCCGGCACACAGGTGTGATGCTGGTACCTGTTTTGTAGATAGCCAGATTGTGTCCCCAAGATGGTTGGGCTTATTCAGGTCCCTTGGGTAGTCCTAAGTGGCAACTGACCCACCCGGACTATCGGTACCGCCACCCACAGAAAGGGAAAAATAACCCAAGGTGTGCATTTGGTGTGTATGGGTGCTGGTGTGTACAAAGTATGACAGAGTCCCAGTGCTGTAAAAATAGAACAGCTTTACTGTACAATTCTTCAATAGTACATTACACTCTTGTAAAATAGTTAAATCTTGGGTACAGACTTTAGTACTTAAACTTGCTTGTGCTTAGAGAAGTAGAGTAGAAGAGAGGTAGTTGTAGTGGTGCTTGGGGAGTTGAGTTAAGTAGAAGAGAAGAATTTGTTGAACGTACTCTGCCAGAACTTTGGAGAAATACTTTTGAGGGAGTTTACTTGTACCTGTGTTTAGACTATGTCTAACCACCTTCTGCCCTACAGTGTTGAGTGACCCATCTTAATAGGGTGATACAAGCCCCAGTCGTGGTTATCTGGGTGTAGCTAAGCTTCCGAGCCTTCCCAGTTCTTCTTGTGTTTCAGGATACTGCCCTGCCCCTTTTAGGCTGGTTCACAGTGTAGCTTAGGGTGGTCCTGGACTGTTCTCCTTTAGTGTTTAGCACTGCATAGTAGATATAGTAGGAACACTAGGAAAACTGGTTGACTTTAGCTGCATCTGTACACTTTGGTGTCTCAGACTAGACTGCATTGGTCACTTCCTCCCACATGGAGCTAACTAACTCTTCCTACAGGGGTTAGTGTGTGGAGACCCCAAAAAGAACATGATTTGGCTACTAAAGACAATATGGTAATAGTCCATAGCAGACCAGATTTCTTGATGATGACATCACTGCAAACAAAGGAGACTATGGCTGGCTGTTATTGGCAGGACATGTAATGGGTTCCGTAACATCAATAATCTTTTATCAAGAGGTACACTACCAAAAAGTAGCTTCTGAGAACCATTTCTCATCTTCTGAGAAAGACAGCAGGGGAAGCACTTTTCTATCCTCTTGTGGCAAGAATCAGTGTCTGAACAGACCATTTCTGTAATCATTACATTTCTGCCTGACAAATAACATTTCGAGTTCTGAAGCAATTACATTTTCTATATGTCACAAATAAATGCCACCGCACATACACCTCCCATGTGTAACATGGTGTGAACACAGCCTGAAAACAACACCATGTATACCAGAGAGCTGACATAAATGAACTGATATCTCTCTGTATGAAAAGATAACGTCATAATCTCATATTCTCCCCATACAACTTGTTCCACAAAAAACAAGACCTACATCATATGGCTGTATCCATGTTTTCCCGGACTTCTTAGCAGTGCATCCAACGTCTTCAGCCGCCGGTATTCAAATGCTGAATGATCGGACTTGAATGAGTAGTGCTCATTTCTACTGAGGTTGCGAGTGTTTTCTAGACAGAGGACTAACTTGTACTTTGTTATGGATATGCACAATTAAAAGGAAGCATGATAGCGCCATCTGGTGCCTGTAATAGAGACAAGCTGGTGAAATTTACAAAGATAAGCATAAAGAGTAAAATCCTGCTCTGGGATGCTCAGTGGCGTCGCTAGGCATGAATATTTGGGGCCTAAGCCCCGAATGAATTCATCCTAGCCCTGAAAGTTTTTTTGGCCCCGCTGCCCGCTCGCTCGCTCCCACTCCTGCCCGCTTCCACCCGCTCCCACTCCCACCCCCAGCGCTGAGATGACAGTAGCTGCGGCCCAATGGTGATTCCGCCCGCCCCAAGTACCACCCGGGCACTCCTCCAGTGACATCACTCGTTCATTGCATACTGGAGCCACAGCCGGCCGCAGCACCATGCTCCTGCGTCGGAACGCGCACTCCTGTGCCACTGATTCATTGAGTTTTCTCAAGTGCAATCCACGCTCCGTCCATACATGTCAATTCTTTGAGGCAGATCGCACAGCATTTGAGAAAACTCAATGAATTCAATGGGACAGGTGGAACTTCAAGTGGAAGTTCCCCTAATAGTGACAGTAGACTACTGGTTGGTACTTAGTGCCTTTTTTTTCTTTTTGTTTACTTTACACAAGCAGGGACTTCTCTTCACACAACATTCCTTTTTACTGACCCGGACCGTTCTCCACGTTGGTAAGTATTGTAGCCAAGGGGACCCTAGCAACGCCCCTGGGGATGCTTATTCATTATGACTTCCACCAATCCCTAACTTTAGCTTGCTGCTCTCTCCATTTTGCTGGGAGTCAAGCAGGGCAGCGAGCTGAGGAGAGAAGCACTCCGCTGTGGATTGTACTGGCTACCCCTAACAACTGGTGACGGGTCTACCCTGATTCATAAAAATTTTTCACGTCTGACATGAAAAGTAACAATGACACTTTAAGAAATCTGCCTGTGACTCCAAATTGTCCCCTATTGTCCCCTACCTGTCTATTCAGGTAAATGATACTCACCTGTCCCCATTACTACACTTAAAGTGATACCGTCTCCCCTGCACTCTATTCTCCACACCTTCCACAAGCCATTTGTAGACAGTGTCACCAAGGCGGGTCTTCGTGATAGTTGATCCCCCTGTCCCCAAAGGGGAGAGGGGGCCCAACTGCTGTGAACCCCCGCCAAGGTGACACTGTCTGCCAATAAAAGGAAAGAAGAGGGGGTGACAGTATCATTTTAAGATGCTAGTTTACCTCTTATGGCCAGGTTTGTCTCCAGCCAGTGTCGCCATTGGCATAATGGCGCCACCTGCATCTTAGAGCTGAAGACTCCTGCACCCAGCAGTGCATGACTTTTCAACTGTATTCATGTCCTAAGGAAAGTGGTACAGCTGAATTAAGGGGAACCTGATCAGATCCTCTCTTGTCCTTGATTCTTCGAACCGGGAGATCGTTTGTAAAAATAAAGAAATTAATAAAAAAATAATGTGAATTTATTTAATATTTTATATTCCTACAGAAGAACATACTGTAACCACAAAGACGTCACAGCTGCCTCCCCTGCTGCCCCTCACTATAACTGGTTGGTTCTTTGCCTTGAGGTCAGCGTCACAGTGTGAGAAGCTGCTCTAGGGGACACTTTTAGTTCTGCAGTTATTTATTTATTTTTGATGCCGGAACAATTCCTAATGCTTCACAATAGAAATGTACATAAATTCTTGAGTAACTCATCTGGTATTGATTTTAAAATTACATGATGTTTTCTTTTCTATTCACATTTAACCCCTTAGTGGACCATTTTGGCCCATAAAAGGAAATTTCTATAAAAGCCTAATATTGTGTAGGTCCTCCTCAGGCCGCCATAGCAGCTCTGACCCATTGAGTCCTGGACCCACAAGTTCTCTGAAGGTGTTCTGTGGTATCTGACAGCAAGGTGTGAGGTGTGGTCTCCATGGATCAGACTTGTTTTTCCAGGACATCCCATAGAAGCTCAATATGGCAGTCATTTTGAACAATGTTTTCAATGTGTCCGGGGCATTATCCTGCTGCCATTCGGGAATCCTGCAGTTGTAAATGTGAAGACTTGGTCTGCACAATGTTTCGGTAGGATGTCACAATAACATCTGCATGATGCCATAAGCCAAGGTTTCCAGCAGAGCATAGCCCTTAATACAGGCAAGTGATCCGATCCATGCTGTAACTGTACATCAAGAAGTGGTTAAACTCACAGTCAGGTGAACGGATTTACAGTGGCAACTCATACACAGCAAGTGCCAGCTGCCACCTGTAATTGTTACACACCTGTAATGACCGACATCAGAGATCCCTCTAATGCCAGTCATTTAACGTCTTTACGAGACACAATCAATAGCGATTGCGACATCATAACAGTTTCGACAGCTGTCATTGCTCGTGCAGTAGCTTGATCGGCAACCCCCTCAATATAATCATAGAGACTAAACTGCTGATCAAGTCTTCCTGTGGAAGAGTGCCGAAAAAATACATCAAAGCAATGTATTATTTTCTCATGTTGCTTCTGATCTTTCCCCCAACTAACCTCCGATTGTGTCCACTTGTTCTGGGGGTTCATTTTTTTTATTAAAAACATTTCCCTCCTAAAATTATTTAGTCCTTAAACATACATAAATGTTTCGATCATGTCCCCCCTCCCTACTTTCTCCAGACTATACAGATTTAAATCCTTAAGTCTTTCGTGATATCTTTTATGTCTGACATTGTCCACCATTTTTGTAGCCCGTCTCTGGATCCGTTCTATTTTTATCAATATTGTTTTGTAGGTGAGGTTTCCAGAACTGGACACAGTATTCCATATGGGGATAACAATCTCCCTCTTCCTACTGGTTATACCTCTAACTATACACCCCAGCATACGAATAGCTTTCCCTACCACCTGGTTGCGCCGGTGACTCGTTTTAAGGCTAACTTCTGCCGTGAACGACTGTTGTTTAACACTGCCTAACGCTGGAATTAAGGATTATGATCATTTATACAGCGTGTGAACATAGCCTAAGGCTGTCATAAATCACTACCCCTAAATCCTACTCTTTTGAAGTCTTTGCCAAAAAAGAACTGCCGATATGATACTCGAAAAGCAAGTTCCTTCTTCTCCAAGTGCATTATTTTACATTTGGAAACAATGAACTGCAGTTTCCATTGTTTGGACCACTTATCTAGTAAAGCTAAATCTTTTTCCATATTACTGACACCTCCAGGAATATTAACCTCATTGCAAAATTTTTTGAAATGTTTTTAAAAATATATTATTATTTTTTTAAAAAACACTCTCATGCAGAATTGTCCATACTATTAAATTATATTATCCCTGTAATAATATAGAATAAAAGTGAGCAAAAAGTCACAAAAAAACCTAAAATGTAGCAATAAAAACTGGAGATCACAGCACACAAAAAAAGAACCCTCATGCATCTCCCTAGGCAAAAAATAAAAATAAAATTATATATATATATATATATATATATATTTTATTTTTTTTTATATAGTAAACGACAAAACAAAAAGTACCAAAATTTAGGATTGTTGATTCAGTTGATTTTACTGAATAAAATCTGACACATACGTGAACATCTTTGCATAATGGCGTCATTTTTTTCAATGTTGCTCTAAAAATAATTTTGTAATTCTGCCATTCTATTGTAAAATAAAGGGCATCGGTAAAAAAAATACAAAAAATAATCCCTCACACGAGTGGAAAAATAAAAACGTCATGGGTCTCAGAATTTGAAAAGGAATCGGTGGATGCAGTAAACAATGAATGCGCTCGGGCCTTGATGGAGTCATGATTGCCCGTCATTTCCTTAAGTCCCAACAATGACCATCTTAGTGACGTTCTTTATATATCGATCAGCACTTGTCTGTAATACACCTAGTCAGAGGGCGAAGAGATGGAAAGGAGCTACTGTGGGTGAATCAGCAGCAGCAGCCGCTCGCCTCCCTCCACTCTGCTGAATCACCGCAAGCTGACACTACATCATATTATTGTGAAGAGTTCACAGCCCACTCCATATACAGCATAGTGGATGCTCCTACTGCTTAAAGAGGACATGTCACCATGTTTCTTATATGAAATAAACATACCTACAATAATAAAGGTGATGTAGTGTGGTGGATGGGTACTATGGTACCAGAATTCCTGCAGGAGGTGCTGCATTCAGTGCCGGAGATGCCCTTGTACAAGAGAGAAGCTTTATTACAGTGCCTAGTACAGTGATGGGCAGCACAATAATAACAAAAATATGTCATTGTAATATATAACTGTACTTAATAAATAAAAAAAATTATTATTTAACTTACCCACTTAGTGACTTCTTTGTTTATCTGTCAGTCGGTTTCCACCTGACCCCCATCCCCACACCTCCCCAGGTTTACAATTCAATATCAACATGCAGTGGTCATTAGGATGCCCACCTGATTCATCCCCCCCACACACACTACCCCCCTATCCCACCCCCCACACACACTAGCCCACCTGACCCCATCCCTACACACACTAGCCCACCTGACCCCCATCCTCACACACACTAGCCCACCTGACCCCCATCCTCACACACTCTAGCCCACCTGACTCCATCCCTATCAACACATACACTAGCCCACCTGATCCCATCCCCCCCCCACACACACTAGCCCACCTGACCGCCATCCACACACACTTGCCCACCTGACCCCAACCCTCCCCACACACTAGCCCACCTGACCCTCAACCCCACATACACCCTAGCCCACCTGACCCCCATCCCCACACACACACTAGCCCTCATGACCCCAATCCCCACACATACACACTAGCCCACCTGACCCCCTTGCCCACATACACACTAGCCCACCTGACCCCCACCCCTACACACACACACTAGCCCACCTGACCCTCATCCCCCCCACACACACTAGCCCACCTGACCCCCATCCCCACACACACACACTAGCCCACCTGACCCCCATGCCCACATACACACTAGCCCACCTGACCCCCATCCCCACATACACACTAGCCCACCTGACCCCCATCCCCACACACACACTAGCACACCTGACCCCCAACCCCCCACATACACACTAGCCCACCTGACCCCCATCCCCCCACACACTAGCCCACCTGCCCCCCATCCCCACACACACACACACTAGCCCACCTGCCCCCCATCCCCACACACTAGCCCACCTGACCCCCATCCCCACACACACGCACTAGCCACCTGACCCCCATCCCCCCCACACACACTTGCCCACCTGACCCCCATCCATCCCCACACACTGCTCCCCAGGGTTACAATTCAACCAGGAGGATGCCTTTGTGAGGGTGACAGCGGAGTGCGCAAGGAGCAAGGCAGGGCAGAAGTGTGATGCTGCTGCAGCCAGCTGTGGCGCCCGCATCCAATGGAAGAGTGCCGGATGATGTCAACGCAGCAGCGTTCGACCTGTACGTGGAACAGGCAACACAGCATGGGGTCAGGCCAGGGTGCGTCCTGGCTTCTGTAGTTTTGGCGCCGCCAGGGCTATGATGGAGTCGGCATGCGGCAGCATATTTTTCTGTATGCGGCAGTGTGTCAGCGAACATGGCCAAGCGTGTCATAGGTTCGCCATCAGGGGTCTAGTATGACCCACACAGTTTCAAAGATAACCCCAGAAAGTGTATGAAATCTATATTTTACACGTGAAAGAACTTAAAAATTTTTTTTTACCCATATAAAACACATGGCCGATAGCCACATTGAAAAAAGAGCCCAGCTTACCCTGTTCTATATTGTTCAGGGATTATGAGGACACTGTGACTGGCACTGTTCACACTGGAACTCTCCGGTTGTTTATTGGGGCAATCTCTAACATTGATTATTGGGGAACTCTGGCTTCACTGTTTATAGAGGCACTCTTTAAAATGTATCTCAGGGGGAACTGGCACAGAGGACACCCTGACTGACACTGTGTACAGGATTGAGGAAGGCCAGGTCGTGTATGTCAGGGTCGCAGATGTGGTGTTGGGCCAGCCCTGCGGGTCACTTGGGCACTGGTCACAGTAGCCTGGAGTGGCATTGAAACCCATTCCCGGACAAAAGGGCACTGCTTCTCAGAGTTTTAAATGACCCAAGTGTAAGCCTGGGGTATAGCTATGGATGCAACAAGAACAGTTCAGAGTCTAATAGCTTAACCGGGATAACGTTTGTTTACTTAAGGTCTTCAGTGCAGTACAGTGATAACAGTTTGGTAAACTCGCACTCACGTATAGATAACTTTGATCTGACTGCCTTATGCCCTACTGTGTCGAGATACCTGTCCTGTGAGGGTAGTATGAGGTCTCAGGTCCCTGCGCTGCATTGAGAAGACTTTCCAAGACTTCCCAGAACAGCAGAGGTGCGTTACAGTAGGATACGTAAGCTTAACCACTTCTTTGTCCTACTGGGACATGGACAGAGGTGGCAGCAGAGAGCACTTTGTCAGACTAGAAAGAATACACCACTTCCTGCAGGACATACAGCAACTAATAAGTACTAGAAGAATTAAGATTTTTAAAGGGAACCTGTCACCCTTGCACCCGGAGCAGAACCCACCCGACCCCTGATAAAGCCCAACATACTTACCCCCTCCTGCCAGCCCTCCTCCCAATGCCTGTCCCGCCGCGGAGAAATTGCTGCCTGGTCGTCTGCATGCCCAATATGCAAATTAGAAGAGATTAGTCCAATGTCCATAAGAAATCACTGGAACAGTGATTTCCTTTGGCCATCAGACTCATTTCTTTCCTCATCAGGAGGCTATAATTCATCCCCTGGGTATGGATAATTGCCCCAGTCAGAGATATGGCACCATAGGCTGCTTATCATCTATGGTGCCAGATCCCTGACTGGGGCAATTATCCATACCAAGGGGATAAACTATAGCCTCCTGATGAACCCCTTATGTTGATCTTGCATTGCATTTGCATTGATGTTGCATTTCAAACAGGAGGAATACAACAGAGGGATCATGCATCTCCATGAAAGCCCTATAATGGCTCTCAATTTTACATGCCGCCATATGGTGCTCCTTCGGGGTTGGAGATACCATCACTGAGAAGCAGTGCTCCAATATGGCATCTGACGTAATATCATACAAAAGAAAAAAACTCACACTCAAAGGGCATATGGAGGTACTGTATGGTCTATGGGTGCCCTATTGCATGTGGAAGGATGTACAGAGCCATAATGGGGCCCAGTGCATTAGCCATAACTCTGAAAATACTGTTACATTAGGGAATCGGCATTTACGACCTTCCATAAAGCAGAATTTCCCTCTTCGAGAAAAAAAGAAAAGAAAAAATCACCGGCAAACAAATGTCCCAGAGTCGTCCTGTTCTGCCAAGTTGTTAAATCTACCATGTCATGAACAACCCGAGACCACATCCATTTCCAGTATTTTACATCCATTTCCTTTGGCTACTCTGACATCCTCTTTAGTCTTTTCTCTCTTCTGACCAACAATAATTTTCTGCTAAATTTGGTATTATTGCGGGTGATGATTACTTTAATGCGCCCGGATGACTAATTTGCTTCTATGTGATTCTGGTGAATCCTCCGCTCAGTCCGCCCCACATTTACTTTGGATCTTTTTACTTTTCCATTTCTTGTTACCATGAAGAACAAAATGTGTACCTTGCGGGATGTTTTTATTGGGATTATGGGGAACAGAATTTGCTGTGATTTCCTGTAACGCCTGGAGTAGTGGATCCACTGAACCGTCACTAGCGATGGCACTAACCTCACCAGGGAGCGGAGTTAAGGGGCCGCTGGTTTTCACCAGAGCCCGCCGCAAGGCGGGACGGACTTGCTGCGGCAGGCGACCCCCAGGTCGCTACCCCTGGCTTGGTTGCTAGCGACGGCAGGCGAGGCGTGGCAGGAGCAGTAGGCAGGAGATTCCAGAATGCATTGCTTTCCCTCAGCTGTTCATCACAGTCCTCCACCCTGCACATTCCCCGCCCAAAGTTGCTGCAGAACATCTAGGCTGTGTTTACACATTGCAGTTTTATTGTGTTACTGAATTATTTGCAGTAATTTATGATTCATTGTGGTCCCACACAGCACTCTGTATTCTCTACCTGTAACACCACACAGCACACTGTATTCTCTACCTGTGACACCACACAGCACACTGTATTCTCTACCTGTAACACCACACAGCACGCTGTATTCTCTACCTGTAACACCACACAGCACTCTGTATTCTCTACCTGTAACACCACACAGCACACTGTATTCTCTACCTGTAACACCACACAGCGCTGTATTCTCTACCTGTAACACCACACAGTACACGGTATTCTCTACCTGTGACACCACACAGCACACTGTATTCTCTACCTGTAACACCACACAGCACACTGTATTCTCTACCTGTAACACCACACCGCACGCTGTATTCTCTACCTGTAACACCACACAGCACACTGTATTCTCTACCTGTAACACCACACAGCACGCTCTATTCTCTACTTGTAACACCACACAGCATGCTGTATTCTCTACCTGTAACACCGCACAGCACACTGTATTCTCTACCTGTAACACCACACAGCGCTGTATTCTCTACCTATAACACCACACTGCACGCTGTATTCTCTACCTGTAACACCACACAGCACTGTATTCTCTACCTGTAACACCACACAGCACGCTCTATTCTCTACTTGTAACACCACACAGCATGCTGTATTCTCTACCTGTAACACCACACAGCACACTGTATTCTCTACCTGTAACACCACACAGTACACTGTATTCTCTACCTGTGACACCACACAGCACACTGTATTCTCTACCTGTAACACCACACAGCACTGTATTCTCTACCTGTAACACAACACAGCACGCTGTATTCTCTACCTGTAACACCACACAGCGCTGTATTCTCTACCTGTAACACCACACAGTACACTGTATTCTCTACCTGTGACACCACACAGCACACTGTATTCTCTACCTGTAACACAACACAGCACTCTGTATTCTCTACCTGTAACACCACACAGCACACTGTATTCTCTACCTGTGACACCACACAGCACACTGTATTCTCTACCTGTAACACCACACAGCACGCTGTATTCTCTACCTGTAACACCACACAGCACACTGTATTCTCTACCTGTAACACCACACAGCACTGCATTCTCTACCTGTAACACCACACAGCACGCTGTATTCTCTACCTGTAACACCACACAGCACACTGTATTCTCTACCTGTAACACCACACAGCACGCTGTATTCTCTACCTGTAACACCACACAGCGCTGTATTCTCTACCTGTAACACCACACAGTACACGGTATTCTCTACCTGTGACACCACACAGCACACTGTATTCTCTACCTGTAACACCACACAGCACACTGTATTCTCTACCTGTAACACCACACTGCACGCTGTATTCTCTACCTGTAACACCACACAGCACTGTATTCTCTACCTGTAACACCACACAGCACGCTCTATTCTCTACTTGTAACACCACACATCACACTGTATTCTCTACCTGTAACACCACACAGCACACAGTTACTACCTGTAACACCACACAGCACGCTGTATTCTCTACCTGTAACACCACACATCACACTGTATTCTCTACCTGTAACACCACACAGCACACTGTATTCTCTACCTGTAACACCACACATCACACTGTATTCTCTACCTGTAACACCACACAGTACACTGTATTCTCTATCTGTAACACCACACTGCACACTGTATTCTCTATCTGTAACACCACACAGCACGTTGTATTCTCTACCTGTAACACCACACAGCACGCTGTATTCTCTACCTGTAACACCACACAGCACGCTGTATTCTCTACCTGTAACA
Source organism: Dendropsophus ebraccatus (assembly GCF_027789765.1). Lineage (NCBI taxonomy): Eukaryota > Metazoa > Chordata > Amphibia > Anura > Hylidae > Dendropsophus > Dendropsophus ebraccatus. The sequence continues at coordinate 37,544,641 of NC_091460.1, read as the reverse complement.
CCACATAGCACGCTGTATTCTCCACCTGTAACGCTGATATTGAAATAAAGAACTTTTTGAATTTTTTTTTTCACTTTCACGCACATATTATGATGAAGCATCTGTTATCTTTGAAGTTGAGCCCCACAATAAGGCTCGGATCCTCTCTGCCGTTTAGCATCATTTACATGTGTTACTGCATCATTTTTGTGAATACACTGCAGTACTGCAATGACACTCCAACATGTGTGAACACAGCCCTAATTTCACCACACACTTCTGCACAATTAGAGAAATCAGTGCAGCACCTACTCCTGGCTGGTCAGAGATGGTGAATCACTCAGGGGATTGGGGGATCCAGCCAAGCCTCCTGGGACATCACACCCACCCATGAACATGTTCATTCTTCAGTGCGTACAGAGCAGGAGCGCGCGCCTCCCATAGACTCCCATTATGAGCGGGAGGCTAACGGCATTCCGCGGCGGACAATTCCGTCGCGGAATTCCTCTACCTTTGCTCAGTGGGAACGGGGCCTTAAACTGACAAATCTCAGGCAGGCAAGAACATAATAATGAAAGTATACTTACCTGTACCCGTGCCCTTGTATTTTTTTGCACTTACGCTGTTTACTGTACATGATCAGGAATGTGATTGTTTAATAGTTCGGGAGAATATGCAAGCGGCGATACCAAATATGTTTATTTATTTGTATTCATAAAATAGGAAAAGGGGGGTGATTTAAAAAAAAAAGCAAGAATGGGAGGTATTTCAGTATGAATTTTGGGAGTCTATGTAGAACAGATGGTATAAAGTGGCCTCCATCATAACTATATGGGAAGGTATGGAGGTCATGGAGAAAAAAGAATAAAAACGTGGTGTGAACGAGACCTTAATATGGTGCATTTTTACAGTCTAGTTTAAGTTTTCACTGTCAAGCTAACTGACTTTTTTATTTAAAGGACAACTCCCACAGGCCCCCCCCCCCAAAAAAAAAACCACAGACACACACAGATACAATACTCACCATCCCTCCGGTGACGATCGCCACTCGATTCGCCCGCCGTCCGCCTCACCGTCACCTGCGTCCGCCGTCCAGCGATGTCTCTCACTTCCAGGTCCAGGGGATGGAAAAGGCTGCCAGTGGCTCTGACGTTGTCGTCACCAGATGGCGCCCGGGAGAAGAGGACCGTGATGACCGTAATCGGTAATGTATACTTTCTTTAACCTCCGGGAGGGGGGGGGGTTGTCGGGGGTCAGAAAGTGGGGGAAGGGGGCCAGACCAGTTATTTAACCACATTACAAAGTTATATAACTTTGTAATGTTTGTTAAATAAGCCCAAAAAAAATTGTGGGAGTTGTCCTTTAATTTAAAGAGGTACTCTGGCAAAAACTTTTTTCTTCTCAAACCAACTGGTGTCTGAAAGTTATATAGATTTGTAAATTACTTCTATTTAAAAGTCTTCCAGTACTTATCAGCTGCTGTATGTCCTGCAGGAAGTGCTGCGTTCTTTCCAGGCTGACACAGTGCACAGTCTCTGCTGCCACCTCTGTCCATGACAGAAACTCTCCAGAGCAGTAGCAAATCCCCATAGAAAACCTCTTCTACTCTGGACAGTTTTTTAATAAAAGTTAAATACAAATCTTTATACACCAGTTGATTTGAAAGAAAAAAAAGTACCAATTTAATTCTACTGAATTCACTACAAATGTGAACCAAGATTAAGACTGTTGCACATCTTCCTGCTTTTTGGTGTTTTTTTTCTATGTTCTCATTTTAGTGTAAAGTTTAGTTCTAATTTTATCCCCTGTGGGGCTTTTTCGGTACAAATCATGTGATTCTTTATCATGTGATTCCAGGTTTTATGTTGAAGAACTGGGGATAAACCACTAATTTCCATATAGACATGACAATATTCCCCCCTATAGAAGCTTGTGGCAAAACACAAAAAAAACCACCATAGCAGAAAAATGCCCTATGGGTGCTGTGTTTCAATTTTCCCCACTGACTAACATCTGGTCTCTGCGTTTTTGAACCCCAAAAATACCATATGACATATTTCTGAAAAACGCCTAGTCTGAGTCCAGCCATATAGTACATGAGAACATACCCCTCTCCAAGTTATTCACAGGATAAGGGATAACATGACCTATAGAGAATTAATGTACCACTGTCCACAATGTTTATTTGAGGGGGATATGTTTCCCACATTCTCATAACCACTGGGACCCCAACCAATCAGCTTGATGTCCCCTATCCTGTGGATTTTGCAGGGGGGGGGGGGGCAGCTACCTAGCCCAGACCTGCATGTATGGGTGTGGGGGCACAATACTCTGCTTTGCCCCTGATCCTGCCCACACACACAAGAGCCACTGGGTTATGTGTATATATATATGATGTATATTTATGGTGGTGTCCGTGTTGCTATGATTGGTGTGACCCTGTCACTTGATAAAACCTTTTGCCAAGCCTTGTAGATAAGGGTATAAACCTTGTGATACGTTTTTTCTTCAAGACTTGAGTGTTCCTTTAATCCAGGGATATGCACATACAAGCAGGAGTTCCACCAGCCACCGCTCTATACTACTTTTGCGCATTGTGCAGGTGATCTGTGTAGCAGGCAGATGTCCAGCTTTATGACTCTGCAATATGTGATGGACCCCCAACTCCCCCAAGTTAAACCAAAGAACGCAAAATAAAGACACAACACATTATAATCAGGTGTCAAAGGGGCCCAATTTTATTTAAAATTACATGACACTGAAAATGGCAGACCCCCGACTCACGAAGAGTCACCCTCCAGCACTCAGGCGAGGAAAAACCCCCTGTGGGGGAAACCTCGAGGAAGCCATGGCTGGAGAGCTGCCCCTCCCCTAGGCTTAGAGGGTAATACCATACTATAAGTATAATAAACTGGATGTGAGAGAGATGAGGCTGCAATATCTGTCACCTTATTGATGGCTAGGCGGCTGTATCTCTTCTCCTTCACAGATCCAGGTCCCCTGCTAGAACCTCCAAATTTCATCAAGGGTAGGGGGCAGTAAATTCGTCAAGCTCAAGGTCCTCTGGCACATCCAAGATGGCACTGATCAGGGCGCGGTGCATTGCTTTATGGAACCTTCTTTATGACATAAGCGATTGTCATCACAGTGCATGGTTGCCATGGTTACTGCAGGTAAACACATCTGAAGCATTAACCCATTAATGACTGGCGATGTGCTTTACTGCAGAGGTCACTAAACACACTTGTGACCAAGCAAACAGCTTATGGTTAGGCCACACTAAGAACACTAAACAATATGGTGTTATGTGGCCCATAGCAACCAATCACAGCTCAGCTTTCGTTTCTCAAATTACTCTGGTAAATAAAAGCTGAACTGTGATTGGTTGCCATGCAAAGTTTAGACAGTCTAACCTGCCCATAGCAACCAATCAAGGCTCAGATTTAATTTTATAAGAGCTTGTTAATATATGAAAGGTGATCTGTGATTGGTTGCTATAGGCGAATCAGATTGTGTTCTGTCTCTGGCAGGTTTATAAAGGAGCTCCATTGCTGTAAAATATGATGATGATGATGATGACTGAAAACACATGACATCAAGCCTCCCCATAATGCTTTGCAGCCAGCCCTTCCTCCATACCTCCCAACTTTTTGGAGGGACACTTGTGGTTCACAGAGATTTCTATACACAGCTTAGAAAACCACTGGTATACAGTTATATACGGCGGATTTGTTAACATGAATGAGACAGCTGACAATCTGATTGCGTTGCATGTGGAAAGGGCAGCTAAAGAGTATTACTACATTTCCCAGGCTGTCATAGGAAATCGGTGATCACCCGATTAGTTGATCAATGGAGAAACTGCACAAAAGGGGCTGTTAAGTTGTTTAAAAGTAAAATAGTCCACAGTATTAAAGGGGTACTCCAGCAAAAAAAAAATTTCAAATAAACTGGTGCCAGAAATTTGTACTTTACTTCTATCAAAAAAATCTCCAGTCTTCCAGTATTTATTAGCTGCTGTATGTTCAGCAGGAAGTGGTTATTCTTACCAGTCTGACACATTAATATCTGCTGCCAAAGTAAGTAACTGTCCAAAGTAAGTTCCTGGCATGGACAAAGGTGGAAGCAGAGAGCAATGTGTCAGACTGGAAAGAATACACCACTTCCTTCAGGACATACAGCAGCTGATAAGTACTGGAAGGCTTGAGGGTTTTTTAGTAGAAATAAATTTAAAAATCTATATAACTTTGTGACACCAGTTGATTTGAAAGATTTTTTTCTTAGCTTGACATCCCCTATCCTATGGATTTTAGGGGGAGCACCACCTTGGGCCCACCTGGGAATTTGATTCTTGGGGCCCACCATACCTTACGCCAGATATAATAAGCACCAAACCTTTTACATTACTATAGTGACCTTGCACAGAGCTGTGTATATGTGACCAGCAATGCTAGCTCACTACTAGTAACTCTTCAGTCAGTCTATGTGAACAGCATAACGTGCCACTTAAAGCGTAACTGTCATGTTTTTTTTTTATTGCAGAAATCAGTAGTATAAGCGATGTTAAGAAACTCTGTAATAGGTTTTATCAGCCAAAAAAGCCTCCTTCTGTACTCAAGAAGCAATCTCCCAGCCTCCCCCCCTGACTTCTTATCTGTGCATTATCAGGCAAACACGTCTTCATTACAGAGAAGCCAGTGAAGACGGGCTCTGCTCTCTCCTTTCTATCCTTATGGAGGGGGGAGGGGCTGGGGGAGATGAGGGAGCAGGAAGAGGTGACAGGAAGGTCAGCTGTTTGTAGACTGTCTGGGCACCTAAACCGCAGGATTCGGGGGTCAGAAAGGTCAGTGCTTATCTATGAACTTACTGAGAGAAGATTGCAGGGTGTTGTGCTGTGCAGGACTGCTCCGTGCTCAGTCACTCCTAACAGCCCCTCCCCTCTCCATAGCCACATAATGGACACAGAAATCCTGCTTCATCTGATGTGAGGGGGGAGGCTGGGAGATTGCTTTTTCAGTCCAGAAGGAAACTCTCTTGGTTTATAAAACCTATTACAGAGTTTCTTAAAATCACTTGAACTGTTGATATTTATTGTTTTCAGAAAAATGACCCTGAAATGACAGTTACGCTTTAAGTTTCTTGAAAGGAGAAGTCCCATGAAACTAACAAATCTCAGGTAGGCAGGGGGGTGCAGAAACATAATAAAGAAAGTATATTTCCCCATCCATGTGCCCCCAAAGCTCTTCCTTAATGTGCCCGCTCAGCCAATCACTGACTGGGGATGGACACCGCTGCAGTTATTGACTGGCTGAGGAGGCAATCCATCAGGCGAGTATGTGACATTGAGCTGGGGCCGTGACATACACAGAATCTGTTCTAAAATGACTGAAAAACTTCCAGCAGCTGTGGGAGAGAGAGCGGTCCAGGGGCACAGGGACGGGTGAGTATAGTTTTTTATTATCTTCCCACACTCCACTGCCTGACTATCATTTGTTACGAGACTTCTGTCAGCTGTAATTCGCGTTCCAAACTGCCGACAATGTTAGATGCTGTTAGGTCAAGAAGACACATGGTACCTTACATATATTTGTCTGTGCTTCTATAGCATAGAAATTGTTTTTATTCTCTGGTAGAAAGAGTCAGACAGGGAGGCCCACCTCCTGCCAGGGGCCCACCAAGGGGTAGGGCCCACCGGGGGATTCCCCTGTTCCCCTGTAGGCCAGTCAAAGCCTGGTTCCGAGGTTAAAAAGTTGTCTTATACGCAGGTATGTAAAACAATGGACATGATAAAATATCCTGTCTTCTGCTCATGATAGGACTTGAGATACACTTACCCAGTTGTAGAAGTGACTAGAATTCATGGTGGGGTGAGAACAACACTACTTGGTTCTGATAGATGTTGAGAGTGGGGGTGCCAGGAGTCCATTGTATCCTGAGATCCTCAATATTTAAAATCCTGCAAACCCCCTTTAAGAAAACTGTGTATAAATGAGAGTCCTCAAACACCAATAATAATAATAATATTTATTTGTATAGCGCCAACAGATTCCACAGCGCTTAAATGAATCAGAGCAGTGTAGTAAAGAAGATGGTGACAAAATTAAAGTGTTGCTGTCCACCCCATTCGGGGGCTGCATAGACTTATAAAAGCGCCCATCTCCTTCAATAACTGATGCTCAGAGGGGGGTCTCAGCACTGAGACCACAATGGATCTTAAAGGGGTATTCTCATCTCAACTAATATAGTTGTAAGATTTATCAACATGGGAATGCCCCTTTAAGTTTTTGCATGTTTATACAACATTGCAGAAGTTAATTTAAATGAAAGTAATGATGCATTACGCACTATCATGAATCATATTAAAATATGCAGACAATGCCATCATATCCCCATGACATGGGTCTGCTCATACCCATCTTCATTGCCATCCTGAAGCAGCAGATTTTGTAGATTTTTAACGGGGTCTTCCTGGATTAGAAAAACATGGCTGTCTTCTTCCAAAAACATTACCGTTGGCTGTGTCTGGTTTTGTACTTTAGATGAATCCCGGCACTCACCAAGTTATGGAATGTTTATTTATTAGTGCAGACAGTAGGACGCGTTTCAGCTCAATAGCCATCATGTACAGTGGTATCAAACAAGTTTATATAGCCAAAAGAATGCCAAATACAATAGGAGTGGCCAGCTAGTGATGTTAGATAGCCACTCCTATTGTATTTGGTGGTCTTTTGGCTATTTAAACTTCCTCTTTGTTTTGCACTGATAAATTAGCATTCTATAATTTGGTGAGTGCCGGGATTCATCTTTTCTACTGTCCTGGGATTAATCCTACCACGAGCACCGCCAGAGCTACAGAGTGCCGTCTTCTACTACACTGGTTCTGTAGTTTAGTTCCATTGAAGTGAATAAGGTTGAGTTTCAATACCATACACAACCTATACACAGGTTTGTCCCCTCTATTGTTATATTATGCACATTATGCATTGTATCCTCTGAATCTGTGATTTTGGTATATTCTCTGTTTTCTCTTTGTTGCAGTCAGTAGTCTGGAGGTTATGTAATTGACCAGCTCCGGACACAGTCTGCCAATGCAGTAAGTAACCACAGGACGTTGTAGCCCAGATATAGGAAACTGCTGAGCACTGGCTATTCCGCCCAATCACAGTGGGTTTGGACCTACCAATAATAATATTATAATTTGCCATCTGTAACAACTACTTATTCTTATCCCAACATAAAAATAATTTCCAGGTGGCACACCCATAATAAGGACAAGGTGAGTAATCCCCCTAATCTCCTTCTGGAGCCCACCGGGCGAGTAGAAAGTTATTCCGGAGCATTATATAAACTCGCTCAATGCGTCCCTTTGTTAAATGTGTTGGTCATCAATAAACAGGTTTGCACCGGGAAGGAGGGCATCTCAGTGGCGGTCTTTGGATGACACGCCAGTCCCAGTACCAGTCCGCCAACTGGGCTCGACTGGTTTCAGTAATTAATCTTTGGCACACGCTTTTTCGAACAACCGCTCGGCTAACTCATCCATGTTTGTTTGCGACAAAACATTTTTCTGAGAGCGTACGTAATAAAGTCTTGGCTGTAATATAAGGTCAGGGTTTATTTTCCTTAGCTCTGTTTTTAGTATGGGATATAAAACTAATATTCCAGCGACGCCTGGGTAATACATTATTCCCCAACCGAAGTATGCCGAGGGATTCTGTGTCTATTTGTGGATTTATTTTAAGCCGTTTTTTCCATAGTTTATGGAAGAAAACTTGATTTCATATTTTGCAGCTATTGCCGATTCTATAATATTTTTTATTGTGGAAAGTTTTGGATAATTTTGGATCGGGGGGGGGGCACAATTATATGATGTACAATGATATAAACACACGAAAACCCTTCTCCATTTCCGCAGTTAAATTAGGGATATTCAGGGTCGGTCTGTCGTTGGCGTGGCTTCTGCTGGATCCAAGGAGTGTTGTCATGGGAGTCTGTATTCACTTCAGGTAATACCAGTTATTCAGGATTATATAACTCAGGGATGGGGGGGATGTTTGATTCTTATTGAAGGGACTTTTCTCAGGTTGTAGTGCAGATGGAAAAATCTCATTCTCATGTATATACATTCATACAGGGTAAGGTGTTAATAACTGATTAGGACCGCCTACTGGACTCTTACATTTACATTAAAGTGTCACTGTCGTTATAACTTTCAAAATCTAAATCAGCAGTACGTGTGATATAAAGCAAGTTTGCAATATACATTCATTATTTATTTTTGTTGTTACCATGCTGGAAAACAAAGCTGTACTTACCAGAAATTCAGGTCCAGTCTCCTGAAGCTTTTTAGTCTTGTGCTGGTTGTAAAAAAACAGACTAAACACAGGAATTCCGCCAGTACAGAGAGTCACGGCTCAATGTGTCCATCAATCACATGACTGCCTTCTCTCTGTGAGCGCTCAGATGTCCTGGGATATACAAGACTTCCTGTTTTCTGACTCTTTGGGAAAGAAAAAGTCAAAAAACAGGAAGTGCCGTGTTTTGCATAATAACAAAAAAAATTATGAATTTAAATTGCAAATTTACTTTATATCACATCTATTGTTGATTGTAAAGACCTCTGAGACATCAGAAGACAACAGAAACAATCGTTTTAAGTACTGTAAATCCCCTTAAAGAGAATCTGTTGCCCCCCCCCCCCCAAAAAAAAAAAAAAAGAGAAATGTTGCTACCGTTAAAGAGGTAATCCAGGGAAAAAAAAATCACCTTTCCCCTATACACAGAATAGGGGAAAAGTAGGAGGTCTCAGGGGATCAACAGCGCTAAATCTACTTTCTTTACAGTTTCCAAGGCCACAAATGCTTAGACCAGCTCAGGTGCTATTTTCATCCCATGCACCAACCACAGGGTCTCATGCTAAGATGTCGCCTATGAGGCTCATGGCTGAGGCAGGAAAGCGAAAGGCGACACAGTGCACTCTGCTGCCACCTCTGTCCATGTCAGGAACTGTCCAGAGCAGGAAAGGTTTTCTATGGGGATTTGCTACTGCTCTGGCCAGTTCCTGACATGGACAGAGTTGGCAGCAGAGAGCACCGTGTCAGACTGGAAAGAATCCACCAGTGTCTGTAGGACATACAACAGCTGGTAAGTACAGGAAGACTGGAGAATTTTTTAAAATAGAAGTTAATTACAAATCTATATAACTTACTGAAAACAGCTGATGTGAAAGAAAATCACCCCTTTAAGTTACACACAGTTTGCTTTGACCATGTTTTACATTTTTGGATATGTATTCAGGTTGTAATAATAATGCAAAACTCAGTTTTTCACTATGGACTAGGAAAAAGTTTAGAGACTATGTGGGTAGATGATCTGCCCCTGCCTATACATCTTAAAAGGGGTCTCCAGGCAAAACCAAAATTTGCTGTCAGGCTAGGGATTGTCCAAAGACAATACATGCCATATTCACCTCTCCACATCCTTTGCAGCTCCCTAGCCTCTGCTTCTTCTGGGTTTTTCTGATGTGCTTTTCTTATAAGACCTGCCCTCTCAGTGGCTGCGGCAGTGTTCCATCTTAGTCACTGATTGGCTGAAAAGTCATGTTCGGTGGGGACTCGATAGTAGTCAACCCAGAAGGAGTGGAAATGAGTGAGTGAGAGTGAAGTATGTGAGTATAGCATGTTTATTACTTTTAAACAACCTCGAGCCTGGGAGCATATTTTGTCGGTTTAAAGAGGAATTTATTTTACACTTAAAATTGCTCAGGGGCAGGGGCGTAGCTAGGATTCACGGGGCCCTATAGCAAAAAATTGTTATACGCTCCGTGTTGTGGTCAAAAAATAAAATCTCTATTGGCCAGAAGCAGAGTCCTGCCTGCAGCCACAAGAGTGACTGGCAGAGCAGAGAGCCAATGGCTGCTTGCTCTGTCAGTCCACTGTTTTTAACTATAAGGGCCCATTAGAAGCCCTTATGGTTAAACACATAGGTGCAGGAGCGGACTACCTACTGCTTAACCCCTTATGTACTGCGGTGTGTAGGTGACTCAAAGTTCAGAAGAAAAGGAGATGATTTACTGCTGGTGCAATGATAACCCCTGACCTCTGCAGGAGCTCCGGAGAACAGAGGTTATCAGAGCAGTGAAGCAGAGATCTCCTTGTCCTCTGCATACTAACCCTTTTTTGTGTTATAGCATGTAAGTACACATTGGGTCACTTACACACTGCAGTACATAAGGGGTTAAGCAGTAGGACACAGGACGGCTCTTACCTTCTCCCCCGAGCCCCCCTGCTGCACGGGCACTATAGCAGCTGCCTACCCTGCCTCTATGGTAGCTATGCCACTGCTCAGGGTGGAAGTATAAAAAAATTTACTCATCAGCCACTGAACCCCCTGCTGGAGCCAGTATCACTGCTCAGGGCTTCCTGTTCTACTTTCTGACATGTACATAATGCCTACTCAGCCATTTACTGTTCATAGCATTGACTCTTTCCAGCCAGCCTGTACGGAGAACAGGAAGATCGGTAGATCAGTGTCAGGTAAGTTAACATTTATTATGTTAAATTGTTTTCCCTTAGTCCTATTGGCATCACAATAGCTGGGGTGTTCTCACCCCTGTGGGCCACTAGGACGAGTGGAATTTTAATGATTTAAACTTGTAGCTCCTCCCACCCCTGTATATAGTGCCCCTCTACCTTCCACCTGTCAGTTTATTAACAAGTCAACTTTATTCAAAGGGAGGGACTCTTGTGATGCCAATAGGACTAAGGGAAAACAATTTAACATAATAAATGTTAACTTCCCTGTCGTCCTATTGGCCTCACAATAGCTGGGGAATTAGCAAGCAAACAACAAATCCCCTAGGGTGGGACATCAGACACAGAACTGAGAACCGATTTTGCAAATCCGGTATTAGCTGAAAGCAAGGAATCAATCCGATAATGTTTTAGAAGTGTGATGGGGGTAGACCATGTAGCAGCCATGCAGATGTTCTCCATGGGAATAGAACTTCTTTCTGCCCATGAGGTAGAGACAGACCTGGTAGAATGTGCCCTCAGAAATTCCGGAACTGGAGTTTCCGACATGTTATAACCGATTTTTATACAATCACATATCCATCTAGAGATGGAGGGTTTGGAAGCCTTCTTACCTCTGTATCTTCCCTGGAAAAGGACTAGGAGGTTTTCGTCCTTGCGAAACTGGGCTGTTCTCTGCAGATAGATTTTCAGACATCGCACTACATCCAGGGAAGAAAAATCCATACCGTCTTCACTAGGCGCAGGAGAATATACTGGAAGAGATATGGACTGGTTAAGGTTAGAAAAGGAAGCAACTTTCGGCCTGAAGGAAGGCAACAGTTTGAGCACCACTCTGTTGTTGAGAAATAGGACATATGGTTCTTTAGAGCCCAAGGCTTGAAGTTCTCCAACGCGTTTGGCTGAAGAAATAGCTAGAAGAAAAACTGTTTTCAAAGTTAAGTATTTTAAGTCCACTTCCTGAAGAGGCTCAAACGGAGCTGCACATAAACTTTTGAGGACTAAAACTAGGTTCCAGGGTGAAACTGATTTTACCACTGGAGGTCTTAATCTGTCTGCCGCTCTGCAAAAGTCTCTTACTTCCTGTATTTGCAACAGTTTTCTGTTCAAAAAGACTGACATGGCTGCTACCTGAACTCTTAAAGAGTTAGGTCTTAACCCCCTATCGAATCCATCTTGAAGAAATTCCATAATCTGTGGGATTGATGGATTTTGAGCATCCACCTGTCTAGAGGTTGCCCAAGTTTGAAAAATTTTTTGAATTCTTGTATATGATTTGTTGGTCGCCTCACTCCTTGAGTGAGAAAGCGTAGCCAACACCCTTTCTGAGAGACCCTCGGTTCTCAATAGGGACCTACCAGAAGCCAGGCAGTTAGGTTGAAGGATTTCAGATTCTTGCATAGATGAGACCCCTGTAGAAGAAGGTCTGGTCTCAGCGGGAGTCTCCAAAATTTCCCCTGACTCATCTGCAGAAGGAGAGGAAACCACGATCTCTTTGGCCAGAATGGAATCACCGTGATGACAGCTGCTTGATCCTGCCTGACTTTCAACAATACACGCGGTATCATTGAGACTGGTGGAAAAATGTAGGCCAGGTCGTATGTCCAAGGTATGGTCATGGCATCTATCACCACTGGTTTGTCTGCGGGGTAAAGGGAGCAGAATTTCTGGAGTTTTGTATTTTGTCTTGTTGCCATCAGATCTATCTGGGGAATTCCGAACCTTTTCACAATCTCTGAGAATATCTCCTGATTGAGGCTCCATTCTCCCGGCACTGTCAAACCCCTGCTGAGACGATCTGCTAGTACATTCTGCTCTCCTTTGATGTGGGATGCTGATAACCTGGTTATCCTTCCTTCCGCCCAGTTGAAGATCCTTCCCACTTCTTCCAGAAGGGACTGGGATCTCGTGCCTCCCTGTTTGTTGATGTAACAAACCGACGCCATGTTGTCCGTCCGTATACGGATCGCTTTCTGTCCGATCTGTGAAGAGAAATGTCTGAGGGAATAAAATATTGCCTTCAGTTCCCTGGTATTGGAGGAAAGCTGTGCCTCCTCCCTGGTCCAGACTCCTGATACCTGTTGTTCTTGTAGGTGTGCTCCCCAACCGGTGCCTGAAGCATCTGTGGTAATTATGGTCCAACAGGGCTCCTCTAGACTCTTCCCTTCCTTTAGATTTTTCCACCACGACAGGGACTGTCTGCTTCGAGAAGATAATACTATCTTCCTGTCCAGCGTAGTCTGATCTCTGTCCCACGCCTGGAGGACTTCCATCTGAAGAACTCGAATATGCCACAAGGCCCAGGGAACTGCATCTGCCGAGGAGGTCAGTAGACCTAGAAATCTCATTAGTGTCCTCAACGATACCTGTCTTGGCACTGCAAGGAAAGCACACCCCTGAAGGATTCTCATTCTCCTTTGTGGTGAAAGAAATACCTTCATCTGTAGAGTGTCTACGATAAATCCCAGAAAGATTTTTGATGTTGCTGGGAGAAAGTCCGACTTGTCTTCGTTGATAATCCAACCTAATTCCTGTAGGAATTGGAGAATTATACGAACCTGGGCGTCTAGGAGGTCTGCAGACTGCGCTATAATTAGCCAGTCGTCCAAATAAGGGATGACTCTCATTCCCTGAAGCCTGAGTTCCGCTACCACCGCGGAAACCACCTTGGTGAAAACAAAGGGTGCTGTGGTTATGCCAAATGGAAGTACCTTGAATTGTAGATGCTTGAGCTGACCCTCGAGATACACCGCAATCCTCAGGAACCGTCTGAACTGTGAATGAATCGGGATATGAAAATACGCGTCTTGCAGATCCAGAGACGCTAGAAAGTCCCCCTGTGAAAGGATAAATGGAACAGACCTTATCGTTTCCATTCTGAATTTTTTCTTTATTATGAACTGATTTAGGAATCTGAGATCTATGATAACTCTCCACTTTCCAGAAGGCTTTGGCACAAGAAAAATTGGCGAATATATTCCCTGTCGCCTCTCTAAAGGGGGGACCTCTTCCAAGGCTGCTTTGGAGAGCAGTAGCCTTATTTCCTTCTCCAAAATTTCTTTCCTTGGGGAAGGAGGAGGATTTGAAATTAAGAATTTCTCTGGAGGGGGAGACTCCAGAGGAAGGGAGTAACCCTCCCGAATGATCTTGAGAACCCATGGATCCTTTATTCTGGATTCCCAAATTTTTACAAAAAAACTTAAACGTCCCCCTACTTGCTGGGGATAGTCAGAAATCTGGCTTTTTGTTTCCTTTGGACTGCTGTCCACCTCTTTTACTGGCATAGCCACCTCTACCCTTTGTGGAATATCGCCACTGTCGCATTATTTGGGGAGTTCTCTCTCTACGAAACTGACGGCGATTTTTCCTCTGCTCATAAGGGAGACTCTTCCCTTTTTTATCAGAGAGATCAAGCATTAATTGGTCCAATTCAGTGCCAAATAGCCTCCCGGGACTACATTCCAAGTTGCACAGATAGTACTTGGAGGAACAGTCGCTTGACCAGGGCCTCAACCACAGAGCCCTACGGCTCGCAGTGGAGAGAGACATAGATCTGGCGGCGAGCCTGACCTTTTGGGAGGCCGCATCACAAAGATAATCTATTCCAAGATTAATCTTTTTAAAGGCAGTAAGTATCTCATCTCTCCCTACTCCTGATTCTATGTCATCCTGTGTCTTCATAAGCCACTTCCTCAAGGCCTTCCCTACCTCGAAGGCTGAAATAGACACAGCCCCCTGAGCAGAGGCCGCAGAGTAGGCTCTTTTAAGAGATACCTCTAGGCGTCTGTCCATGGGGTCCTTTAAACTGGACCCATCCTCAGCTGGAACCATGGTACGTCTAGATAATTTAGCTACGGCTACATCAACCTTAGGAGGTGAGAGCCAATCTTTAGCTTTGTCTTCCATCAGTGGAAACATAGCCTTAAATCTACGGCTTATAACCGCAGCCTTTTCAGGCTTGCGCCATTCGTTTTTTAACATGAGCATAGACGTATCATCCACATCAAAGGCTCTGCTAGATGTGGATGGTCTATCCTCATCATCATACTGTGGCTCGTTCTGTTGTTTGACCACTCTAATGAATTTTTGCATTTTCTCAACAGGAAAATATGTTCTTATAGTCTCAATATCGTCATCATCATCAGAGGATGAGCCAATTTCATCCACAATCTTATACTCCCGTCCAGATGGCGAGACACACTTAGGGCGTTCATCCCTTCTTGACTTCTTAGAACTCTGGAAGGATTCCTTCAATTCAGACACAGAGTCCTGGATACCCGTCAGAGACTGCTTTACCCACACCACCTGTGGGAATAGGTATATATATATATAAGTACCACTTATGGACTTAAATGTTAGGAAAGGGTTAACCTACCACATCATGTATGGTAGGTTCGTCACTTGAGGCTGTAACACGACACTCATGGCATTTCAAATATTCCCATCCATCAGGAAGGTCTCTATCACAGTCGGCACATAAGAAATGTTTTCTCTTAGACAGTGTTTTTCGACCATCAGAGGCTCTCCTCTCAGAACCCTCCTTAGAAGACATCTATCATACATTAAAATGAGTAACAAGTATTCATAGAAAACCCTAAATGAGCTAAGCGCAACACTTACTTTAGACTGTGAAGACTATAGGCGACACCGCTCTCTAAGCACATCCACCAGCTAGAGAGATCCAGACACACTGGTAAAGCTTTGAGTGCAGGTGGGGTTTAAAAACGCCAAACTGGCGCCAAAGGTTACAAGCCCCGCCCCCTTACGCCCTTTTGGGGCGGAGCTGAAGAATAGGCCAGAACACAGACCTCAGATCAGAAAAGGTAATAAGCCTGTACCTTAGGAAGGCGCCGCCGGCCTCCCGACCATCCTAACCGCGTCTTTCGCCGATCTGTGGAGCTCCGGAGCTTAACGGGCGCATCGCGCTCCGAAACCGGAAGTGCGTCAGAGACACTTCCGGATCCCGGGCTCCGCAAAGATGGCGGCCTCCAGGTATGGAGACCGCTCCGATATACAGCGGCCCAGGACACCACAAGATGCCGGACCGCCGCCGAAAGCCCGAAGGCAAAAAGCGGAGCTACCTCCGGCCCCGGACATCCAGGACCAGAGCTAACCACTCGCCCCCCGTACCCAAAGGGACGAAAAATAAAAACTGACAGGTGGAAGGTAGAGGGGCACTATATACAGGGGTGGGAGGAGCTACAAGTTTAAATCATTAAAATTCCACTCGTCCTAGTGGCCCACAGGGGTGAGAACACCCCAGCTATTGTGAGGCCAATAGGACGACAGGGAAGTACTTTTATGCAATTTTGTTTCTGCAGAATTATCATTTAAAGGGTTATTCCGCTCAAACATGACTTTTTATATGTTGCTGCCCATGGTGACATTAAAGGGGTTGTCCGGCGATAAAAAATTATTCACAGAATAACACACATTACAAAGTTATACAACTTTGTAATGTATGTTATGTCTGTGAATGGCCCCCTTCCCTGTGTCCCACCACCCCCACCCGTGTACCCGGAAGTGTGGTGCGCTATACATTACCTGTCGCGTGCCGACCACGGTCTCCGATCGTCAGCAGTGACGTCTTCTTCGGGAGCTTGGCGGATCTTCCCGAGTGCCGGCCGCCCTCTGCAGCGTCATCCGAAGCTCAGCCGCGATTGGCTGAGCATAACTGTGCTCAGCCAATCGCGGCTGAGCAGCTGATGACGTGGCCGCGTCATCAGCCGCTCAGCCGCGATTGGCTGAGCACAGTTATGCTCAGCCAATCGCGGCTGAGCTTCGGATGACGCTGCAGAGGGTGGCCGGCACTCGGGAAGATCCGCCAAGCTCCCGAAGAAGACGTCACTGCTGACGATCGGAGACCGTGGACGACACGATATGCGGTGAGTATAATGCACCACACTTCCGGGTCTAGCGTGGTTGGGGGGAAACACGGGGAAGGGGGCCATTCACAGACATAACATACATTACAAAGTTGTATAACTTTGTAATGTGTGTTATTCTGTGAATAATTTTTTATCGCCGGACAACCCCTTTAACAATTCTTTCCAAACTTATGCTTATTATCTATTCAGTCTCCTTCCCCCATTTCGGAGCTGAACTGGGGGAAGGAGACTGACACAAAAAACTGTGTGTGAGCTGTTCTCTCCGTTTCCCCTCCTCCCCCCTCCCTTCTGAGACAGCTGATGTAAACAAGTCTATATTTGCAACTTTGTAATGCCACGAGGGTTATTCACAGTGAGTTTATCAGCAATTTGACCTCAGATTAACCCTCCCAGCATTAAAAGGAAGCTACAATGTTGCAGATAAAGCGAGTCAGGGACTTATTTACATAAGCTGTGTCAGAAGGGAGGGGGGGGGGAGACAGAGAGAAAAGTTCACATGCTGTTTTTTGTGTCTTCAGCAGAAAGCAGCAGCTCAGAACTAGGGGCAAGAAACTGAGTAGATAATAACAAGTATGGAAGGAATTGTTAGTCTCACCATGGGCAGCAACATATCAAAAGTTATGTTTGAGTGGAATAGCCCTCTAACCTTTAAACAGTCTTTAAAATAACAACTTGGAAATATAAGACCTTGGAGGGCAGTTTTCCTAGTATGTAAAAACTCTACATTAGATTTGTAGTTAGATTAGTAGCTGACTGCAATTTAGGTATTTAGTTTTTTTTCATGTTTTATTTAAAATTGTACACTACTGTGTAACTATAAAGATTTAGCTGATTACTGCTCAGTGTAGCCAGGCTTAGCAGGTTACATGTGACATCACCCTGAAACAACTGTCTGTGGATGGATACCTAGCCTTGTTTTTTCCCTTGTCATTACATTGACTTATAGGGCCACTTAATATGGGGGTTTTGGTGGTTTCCTTACAGGAGCCACCCCTTGGCTGGATCCTTCTCAGAGGGATATCTGGCTAGTCTTGGGTTTCGAGACTCTTTGATGAGGCTCCACAGGCTCTTCTTTTGCATATTCATGCTTCCCAGGGGGCAATGCACCGAGGATTGCACTGCATTGAGCTCTTTCACTAGCAGCCGGCAGTGTTGTCGTTTGGCTGGTCTCCCTGAGATCAGCAATCAGTTTCTCTTATGCCTTTACTAGGCATTGCTTCCACCTAGCCAGAATCCTGCTCCACACTGATGAGGGGCAACACCCTGAATCAGCTGTCTGTGGATGGATACCTGGCCTTCACAAAACATACCCATAACAAATCAGCAACGGCCCATGGCGGACTAACAGATATAATATTGAGAATTGATGTTACAGATTCTGGTCCATTGGGGTAGAAGGGGGGAGGAGTAAGATGAGCCAGGACAGAGTCAGGATAAAACTCAGAGATTGATGATATCAGAGTTGGCCATTTATTGCATGAAGGAGGTAGATCACCTTATGGGCGGTCTGGTGTCCCCCCTCTGGATGCAATATGTATCTCATTGTTGTTGATCATGGCCGATAGAGATTCCCTATAACGGACATTTTCCATCCTAGCGTATAAGTCATTGGAGGATGGAGGCATGATCCTTGTTTAGTTATAAGGCTAGCTGTAGCTATTATTAGTACCATTTTGGGGGTAGATACAATTTGTTGTTTTTTTTCTCTAGACTATACAACGTGAGGATGGCGAGGTCACATTGACACATAGAACGTACGGCTGGGGATATACTGAAATATATCTCATCCAAGTTACTCAAAATATTCAATGGGGGAGATTTATCAAACATGGTGTAAAGTGAAACTGGCTCAGTTGCCCCTAGTAACCAATCAGATTCCACCTTTCATTTCTCACAGACTCTTTGGAAAATGAAAGGTGGAATCTGATTGGTTGCTAGGGGCAACTGAGCCAGTTTCACTTTACACCATGTTTGATAAATCTCCCTCATTGTGTGCAACTTTTTACAAAGAACTTAGAAGTCTAATGCAATTACATTGAGGTCTATGGAAGCTAAGCCATGTGACTTCCAACCAAAAATCCCTCACGAATGGCTTCTTAGTGACTACAAGGTGCATGAGCTTTGTGTTGTGTGACCACAGTCACGGTACAGGCCTTAGCCTAATGACTGTCAATGTGGTTGCATTTCGACTTGAAACATGATCCAACCACGATTTCCAATTGCAGGTCAGTGCACGTCTCCTATAACTGCGACCTGTCACCACGTGTAATAAAGTCGCACACAAATCGCACAACTATCTTGGTTGCACAACTTGGATGTAATTTCCTGCGGCACTATGAAAGTTTTATCGGTTACATTCAGACTGCAGTGATCAACCTCGCGTCCCTAGAGCAGGGTGCAAAAACATAGCACGTCACGTGGTGCCGCGCGTCACTGGATCCGGAGCACGTGTGACGTCAGTGGTGTGCGCCGGGACTGGCAGCACTTCCGGTCCGGGGAACCCACGTGTGTACGGGGCTGGTTGCGGGGCTGTCATTGCAGCTATGGGGAAGAACGGGAAGAAAGGAAAGAAACCGCCTGCAGCCGCAGCAGCCGGGGGGCGCGTCAGTAAAGCCCGCAGCGAGGTCCGGGATAACCCCTTCGAAGTGAAGATCAATAAGCAGAAGTTCAGTATCCTGGGCAGGAAGACCAGGCATGATGTGGGGCTGCCCGGGGTGTCCAGGTCTAAGGCGCAGAAGAAGGTGAAGTAATACTTCAGGTGTTCCCCAACCTGGTGCAGAACTACGATTCCCAGCATGCCCTGACAGCTGAAGGGAGTTGTAGTTTAGGTGGTTGCCTGAGCTTAAAGGGCCATTAGGTATATGGCAAGGATGAGTGAGGGGCTTCATCACCTACAACAGGGGGTTCAAACTAGTGGCCCACCAGCTGTTGCAGAGCTACAATTCCTATCATATTAGCTTTGGCTGACCAGGCATGATGGGAATTGTAGTTTTGCAGCAGCTGTAAAGCAACCTGATTGACACCCGTGACCCAGGATGCAGGGGTTGTAGATCCTTCAATTACTGCATTACCACACCACAGCTTGGCCCTGCATACTAGGCACCCAGGGGGCAGTGTATGGTTGGCACTTCCAATTTTTTTTCTATTTTCAGAAAGTAGATACTTACCACCCTGAGGGAGTTCTGCCCTGCCAGTTACAGTATTGAGCACCTTCATGCAATTGTGACTCAAAGCATAAGGTTTTATGTGAGAAAAGCAACCCCTAGAAATGATAGGACGTGCATAATTCATACAATGTGCACATGTTTAACAGTCAGTAGATCTTTAGTAACCAAAAATCTCCATTAGAGATGAGCGAAGCGCCCGTCAAAGTGCTTCGTTTGATCGGCAAGCCGCTTGTTAATTGAGTGAAGCGCTTCGACTGGTGCTTTGCTTAACTCTAATCTCCATCATCCATATACTAGTAAACAATGCCACATTCTGACTTATATGAAGCCAGAACATGTAAGGGACTTGCGTGCAGAGAAACCTGGTGTATGACACCGGCAGCTAATAGGATGTAATATGAAGAATTCACACTCAAACCCTCAAATAAATAAATAAACTGCATGCAGATGCCTGTTTTGTGGATTTTAAAGTGACACTGCCACAAGTCTGGCTTTAAAGACTTCCTATGGAGAATGTGCTTTGAAGCGACATGCTGTGTACGTCTCCTGCTTTGGTCCAGGCATTAGTAGGGGTCTGAGTTCTCACATTACGAGCGATCAGATCATTTGACCACTCAAAAGATTCAGGCCATGTTCAGACCTTGTAAGAGACCTGCTGTTCTGTGAACCAGCCGAGTCACGGAGCGGCCGGTCTTAGAAAAGATCATCCCGTCTGGTACTGCAGGAGAAAACGGACATGTCAGTTTCTTGCGGTGCCCCTAGGGATCCCGGCCTGAGTGTATACTATGTGTATACACTCCGGCCGGGATTCCATAGGCGGCAACGTAGTGTGAACATAACCTCACTTCATATCTACAGGATGACAATTTTTCCTGAAGATATTGTTTTTTTCATATCAAAGTTGTTTTCTGGTGTTTTAGAAGGAAAATAACAGCAGGTTTGTACATAAGAACCTGCTGCTATGTACTTGTAGATTGTTACACACTGATTCATACCATACCTCTTGTTGCAATCCCATGGAAACAAAGATGGGGACAAGTCCTGTAGCAGACATCCTGAGATTTAGCTTCTGGATGCTTAACTTTTACTTTGTTGTTTTCCTTCACAGCGTAAGGATACTCTTCTCAGAGAGTACAAGCAGAGAGGAAAGTCCAGTATGTTTAAGGACAAGCGGTTTGGAGAATATGACACCAAACTGACTCCAGAGGAGAAGATGATGAAGAGATTTGCCTTGGAGCGACAGGTGAGGAGTTGTAGCCAGGGAATGATGCAGTGGTAGTCTGGGTCCCCCTTTATAAAAGCCTCAACCCAAGTGTTCAGCAAAGAGGCAGGACTGTTCAGTTTCAGCAACGTTCTCTAAACCTGTACACTCGCCATTTGTCTCCCATCTTCTGCAGCAGCGGGATGCCACTCTAGGGAGTCCTGGGAAGCAAGGATACAGCCTATGGCTAAATGTTCGGGTTTGGAAAACGTTGCCAAACCCGAACAGTTAGTCTTCTCCAATCAACACTACTTAGTAACAAGTCTCGGTGGTTGTCTAAAGATGTAGCAGAACTGGAGTCGTCAATTCAATGCAAAACTCTTGTTTATTTTTCCTAATAGATTATATGGGAAACCAAATATGGGGTACTGTATGATCCTAAAGAGTTGGTGAATCGAGCTCTGCTACTTCTGAACTATGCCTACTATGTGTTTTCCTTCTATTCTGGATATTGTCCTATATGTTGTTTATTTTCAAGTTTATGAAAGAGATCTGCATGTGTGTGAAAATGTGTGCCACCATAGGAACAACTCCTCCATGATTTGTACTCTTTACCATTGCATTAACTGGTGTTGTTTTCCTAGAGGCACAACGATAAGAAGACAATGTATAATCTGAATGAGGAGGAAGAACTCACGCACTATGGCCAGTCCCTGGCAGCGCTCGAACAGCTGAATGAGGCTGTAGACAGTGAAAGTGATACAGAGGAACGTGGAGCCTTGTCAGGTGGGATTTTTCAGTTTTTTTATGTATTTCTTCAAACATAAGATTACAGTAGCTTTTATAAATTCTCATGTCTTTCTATGTTTGTTTTTTGTTTTTAATAATTTTTAGTCCCACATGGGGCTTGAAGCTGGAATCACATTTAGGGTGCATTCACACCTACACGAACTGCAGCAGATCCGCAGCAGATTTGATGCTGTGTTCAGTTATTTAAATGAAATCAGCTGCGGATCCGCAGCAGAAAATCAGCTACGGTTCCGGTAAGTGTGAACGTACCCTTAGTAGTATGGTCAGTATTTTAGCCAAATGCAGGAGTGGGCCCAAAACACAAAAAGGTGCAGATCTCTCCCTTATAGTTTTATCTGTCAGTTCCATTGCTGGTTTTGGCTAAAAATACTGACCAAAATACAATGTGTGACCGAAACCTGACTCATCTGAATGCGGGTGGATCGGCATCAAGAACATGCATTTTCTGCAAGCAGGACAGATGCAGAAGTTCAGTAAAAAATTGACCACCGCTCATTGGATGTTGGTAGCCATTGTTATTCATATACTGTTTACTGTTTGTGCTGAGGTGACACCTTTTAAGAATAGCATGTGATGTCCTGTATATACCACTGAATGGCATGTGATGTTCTGTATAACACTGAATAGCATGTGATGTTGTGTATATACCACTAAATGGCATGTGATGTTGTGTGTATATACCACTAAATGGCATGTGATTTCCTGTATACCACTGAATGGCATGTGATGTCCTGTATACCACTATTGGATTTCATTACACATGATGTTTTATTCCAGCTGAGTTGACGGCCGCACATTTTGGGGGTGGTGGATTGCTGAGAAAGAAAGCCGCATCGGAACAACAAGAGGAAGAACCTGAAAAGCCGAAAACGCGGAAAGAACTTATTGAGGAGCTGATTGCCAAATCTAAGATAGAGAAGGTATGTGATTGTGCCCTTGTCATATGAACCCTGTTAGGGCACAAAGATGTCATGGAGGGGAGTTGTACAGAAATTGTCGTCACTGCAGTCAGTCCCTGTACCCATGGGGCTCATCATCTAAATCCAGTATTAGGCTATGTTCACACTACATAAGTTTTATATCAATCACAGCCATTGTTGCCAATTTGCAACAACAGCCGTGATTAATATAAAAGCTACATTGTGCTGCAGTCTGTGGAATCACGGCCGGAGTGTATACAAATAATATACACTCTGTCCAGGATCGCTAGCGGGCATGCAAAAAACTGACATTGTGTGCAGCGGTAAATTTAGGTGCTCCCGCATCCAAATTCAGCACAAGTGAAGATCATCTGGCCGGTACTGCAGTATGATCTTCAGTAACACTGGCCGTTCTGTGATCAGGCCGGGTTACAGAACGGCAGGTGTTATACATAGTGTGCACATTGCCTTAACCTGTCAGTATGTATATGGAGTGTAAGAGGAAAGCCACACAAACACAAGGAGGACTCATTGATTAAAATAAACATGTAGAGGGCCACGCAGAGAGGGGGTAGTAGACACCAAGGAGGAAATCTATCAAGGGCTTTGCGCCTATTTTTAGGTGAATAATTGGATTTTTCACCCATTTTTGGTCTTTAGTTCTGTTTATAAACCAGTATTCGATGGGGCGAATATTTTTTACATGCAACTTTTTTTTTTTATTTGCCAATTCTGAGTATTTACCCCAAAATTAGCATAACCTAGGATTAGCACCCAATTTAATTTTGCAATTTTGTGATTATTCTGCAAATATTCTATTCACACATGTACGAATATTTTATTACATTAGTCCTGTTGGCTGGTAAAATAGACAACTAGAAAAATGGCTAAATGTTTTAGACTCTATAGTAAATGCCCTCCATGTGTTTTTATGAAGTCTGGGTGACAATAGTTTTTTTTAAATAGCATGCTTCAATTTATACAGATGGAAAAACGAGGTAACTGTGTAGTCTGATGTCTGAGTGTCAGGGATCCAAAAGTATTTCTGGGTGTTTTTGTGAAATAATCCAAATCCCTGTATTATTATTAGTAGTAGAATAAGTGCAATAATCAGTTAACTTTTTTTTTTTGTTCTCTGTCCTGTTAAGAGAGAACGTCAGAGCCAAAGAGAGAAGGCGCTGGAGCTGACAGAAAAACTGGACAGTGACTGGAAGGCGATACAAGGATTGTTGGCTCACAAGGTTCCAAAATCTGAGAGGAAAGTGGAGCCTGAGAAGCCAAAGGTAAGACTCCTACAATGTGCTTGTTCAATATGAACATTAGGTCGAGTTTGTGAAGTGTTCTGTTTTGTTTCTCTTGCTCTAAAAGACAATGTTACAAGGTTATGTTACTCCGGGTACTCTGGTGATTTTTTTTTTCTTTGAAATCAACTGGTTTCAGAAAGTTTTATAGATTTGTAATTTTCTTCTATTTAAAAATCTCAAGTCTTCAAGTACTTATCAGCTGCTGCGTGTCCTGTAGAAAGTGGTATATTCTTTCCTGTCTGACACAGCGCTCTCTGCTGCCACATCTGTCCATATCGGGAACTAGAGGAACTATTCCTGCTATTAATGCTTTATCACGTTTAATTCTTATTCCCAGCCTGATGATTATGACATGACTGTCCGTCAACTTGTGTTTGACATGAAAGCTAAGCCGTCTGACAAGATGAAGTCTGAAGAGGAGATTGCTAAAGAGGAGCAGGAGAGGCTAAAGAAACTAGAGGTATTACAATGGTGAAGTAGTTGTACAATCTCTAGGGGGTTTTATCTCCATACTTACAGATTAGATTAAGGTCCAATTTGATGGGGGATTATTTATGTTAACTTTTTTTTTTAATTTGTGGTCTTGTTTCAGGCTGAACGTCTCCGTCGCATGCGAGGAGAGGATGACAAAGCCAAAAAGAAGCCCAAACACATATCTGCGGACGATCTGATGGATGGGTTCATACTGGATAAGGATGATCGGCTGATGCTTTCCTATAAGGTATAGTAGGAGTAAACAGTAGTCCATATTCCAGTTCTGTTTACGCCATAATTTTGTTCCGTAATGATAAAAAAAAAAAAAAAAACACACAAATGAAATACAACAATTCAGTGATGTTTCCTTACAGGCCCCACCCAGAGTCTGAAAGCTTTGTTTTGAAATAGGGAAATTAAATGGGTTATCCAGGATTAGATTAAGCACAGCTGCTTTTTTCGAAAACTACTGAGATGCAGTACCCACACCCAAACTGAGGACAGGAGTGGCGCTGGTTCTGGAAGAGAGAAGCCGTGTTTTTGTAAGCCACGACAACCCCTGTAAATGGGTTGTTTTAGCACTGGGGAAAAATGTGAATGTGACTATTTTTGTTTTCCCAGAACCAGATGAGTTAGTACCATTTTATAAAGAGATAACATGTTAGGATTTGCTGTTCTTTCATGATCATGATTACATAAGTGGGACCCCCAGTAGTCCTGAGAATTAAGTGCTTATATAGTGCTGCATCCCTTTTTACATTTTCCCTGCACACTTATCACCCGTCTGCGGGATAAGGAATAGGTATCCGATCACTAGGACCCCTTGCTGTCTTGCAAACATCACTCTCAAAGCTCCCATCTGAATGGAGAAACAGTGTGCACACTCACTTGCTGCCCCACATATTGCCTGGGGATAGTACAGCACTCGGCTATCTTTGGCACGCCCAAAGGCTTCTCCTTTCTGACGGGTGCTTTCAAAGTCTTGTTAAGATCTCTGTGGATAATAGATAAATGTCTACCATGGTAAAAATCCTTTAATCTTTATTATAAGAAGTATTACTAGAAGTTCTAAAGCCAGGTCTACACTGAGACTTTAGCTTGTCGTGGTAATTTTTTTAATGATACCACAACCCCGGGATTTCACCATATTGTCTGTGAGCTTTCCTATTATTGAATACCTTTCTGGAGGGTAAGGGTTAATCTGGCCAGAAAGACAGACACATG
The DNA here is from genome assembly GCF_027789765.1 of Dendropsophus ebraccatus. NCBI lineage: Eukaryota > Metazoa > Chordata > Amphibia > Anura > Hylidae > Dendropsophus > Dendropsophus ebraccatus. The sequence continues at coordinate 37,519,142 of NC_091460.1, read as the reverse complement.
GCTCCTTCAGCATGTGAAGGTCTTCCCCCTGTGACCTCCCAAATCAGCTTTATTTATAGGCGTGAGTTGGAATGTGTCTTTACCTTTAAAGTTACAAATTATCCAATAGGGTTTAGCCTTTAGGATATTGCTTCCAATCACAGCTGCCCATGACATATGACGTATGCTCACATTAAAAGAAGTAATTCGAGGACACAAAGTATATAAAGTATAAGTAATATGGAAACAAAGAAGCTTTAAAATACGAGTGAAAACAGAAAGGGTCGTGTGCAAAAGTATGCAACCCACCATATAGGATGAGACCATCTGGTACCTATTCACTGCTAGACGAAGGAAGAGAAATTATGCTGAACTACATGTATATAACCATATAAAAAAAATATATATATATATATATATATATATATATATATATATATATATATATATATATATAATAAAAATTTTAAATTACCACAACAAGCACTACAGATTGATTCTACATAATGAGTGACAGCTGCAGTCCACAAGATTGCGTACAACTCAGTGTGGTACTCGATACTTAAAATAAAGTTGTAACGGTATGCAAAGTGTCAGGGAAACCCTTACCTTAGCGAACAGCTTTCCTATTGCGTTTACTAATTGTAGCTACATTGCTGCATTTCTTTACTGATATACTGACATTCTTTACATCTCTAATTTTATATCCTCAATAGGATGGGAAGATGAACCTTCCTGAATCAGAAGACAGTGAGCTAAAGACTGGAGGAGGAGGTGGTGATCATGATGATGATGCTGCTGTGGTCGCTGAGGACAGTGATGGCGCAGATGAAGATGATGCTGGGGAGGACGATGGTGAAGAGGAGGATGCCGAAGGAAGTGATAATGAGGAGGAGGAGGAGGGAAGCAGTGCTTCAGACAACCACTCAGACCTGGACTCTAATGCAGACAGCGAGGAAGATGAAGAAGTGCAAGTTAAAATAACAAAGAAAAGCAAAAAGATGAAAGAGAAAGCTGCAGAGGAGGCCGGTGCTCAGCTGCCGTTCACATTTGATGGTGAGTTTCCAATACAGATAAAATGAAGTATGTAAAAGGTTTGTGTCTGCAGCTCTGAGCATGGTATAATGCTGATTTCAGGTAGTAAGAAAACCCTTACTAATGCCTAGGGCAGCCTGGAGGCAGAATTCATAAATGTTGTGGTCATTTCTGCCTTCCTTTATTATAGGCCTTCACAAATATGGGACTTTCCAACTCTTGAATTTGTGACATGAATTATACCATAGCTATTATATAACATGAGCATTGTCTTCGTATTCCATACAAGAGTAGAAGCCTGTTCACATTTGTCTGGCTCTCGCCAGGAAAAACCTTATCGTATGTTTTTACAACGGTACATCTTCATGAGCTGAGACACTTTGTATGCCGCATTTCTCGTTGGTATGCTGGAGGAGTGCAGAAAGTCTGAACCCTAAGCAAACTGTATATGGACACAACCTAATCCACTACAGTGATGCAAGGAAGAGGGTGAACACATACCTATTATAATTCTGTACATGATAATACGTTTAGGCAAAACTTTATGTGAGCCTGCTAATTTCTTCAAGTTTGTATTTCCACCCTCATATGAGTACCAAAGACTGACTGCACATATAAATGTATGAAATTGTATACATTAGACTTGGAGGGGCATAAGCATATATACTGTACAATCCTTAAAACCTTATTGTAAGATTTAGAATAAAAAACTAAGTTATGCTTTGTATTTGTGCTTAGTCCCTGAGTCTTATGAAGATTTCCGGTCTCTTCTGGGGGAGAAGTCGACGGATCAGCAGCTCACCATCCTGGAGAGAATTCAGAAGTGTAATCATCCAAGTCTGGCACAAGGGAATAAGGCAAAGCTAGAGGTAAGAGACTGTAGCTAATGTGTACCCATGTAATAAGGCAAATAGTAACATGTCCGCTGTAGTCCTGGTACTCAGACCCCCGCCGACGAGCTGCATGTGCTGTATCTCTTTGTCTCCGCTCCAAACACTATGGTTAACAAACGCAAGTGGTGTATACTGAATTACCAGATGTCTCATAGACTTGTGTTGTCCTTGGTTTTGCTACCCAAAGGGTGCAGCACATTCAGCCGCAATTTTGCTGTTGTAGTCGTTGGAGGTCTCTGCATCCAGACCCTCACCAGTGCAAACTTCTGACATGTCAGAGGTTTGTTGAAATTAAAGTGATAATAATAGTAGTGAATAGAGTCTGTCTGTCTCCATGGGGCTTGCTGTAAAGCATTACTTAAAATACTATTAAAGACCACTCTGGTGAGGTGGCTGTCCCTAGAATAATGTACAAAAAAAATTACAAATAGAAACATGTTAAAAAAAAATCTAGACACATTCATTTAAATCCACTTATCAGTGATGCCATTTTAATTCTTTCAGTGCCACAACATTAAAATTGATGTAAAGGTGTCATTTTCATCTTTTTTCAGAAACTGTTTGGTTTTCTTCTGGATTACATCACAGACCTTGCTGAGCAGGAAAGCCCAGATCTTCAGACTGTTGACAAGATGGTCGTGTAAGTAGTCGACTTTATTCTACCAAATGTCAGTGGGAAACACAGATCTGCCTCTTAGAAGTTTATGAATGTACAAATCATCCCTCCTATCCTATTACAGACCTCTGTACAACCTGTGCCAGATGTTTCCAGAAGCAGCGGCTGACTGTGTACGGGATGCATTACGGGACATTGCTCGCACCTTGGATGAAGCCGTTGAATCTAAAGGCAGAGCTCCCTTCCCAGCATTACATGTAGTATGTATCCACTTTTTCCACAGCCCATATTTTTTTTGCTGTGTGATGCCCGGCTGTTTCAGAGTCGTAATTTCCTATGGTCTTCTGCTTTTAGCTCTTATACTTCAAGATTACAGGAATTTTATTCCCTACGTCTGACTTCTGGCACCCGGTGGTTACCCCAGCCCTCGCTGTGATGAGCCAGTTGCTGACAAAGGTGAGTGATCAGGCCTCTAATAATCTATACCGTTACACTTACAATTCTCACTCGAGCTCTGCAATAACCATTCTGTATTGGTTCCAGTGTCCCGTGACTACTTTAGAAGATGTGGCTTCTGGGCTTTTCATTGGTTGCATGTTTTTGGAGTATGTGTCCCTGTCTAAGAGGTTTATACCAGAGCTCATCAACTTCCTTCTGGGGATTCTGCACTTGGCCACGCCACGTAAAGCTGCTGTTGGTAAGTGCTCATCGAGTAGGGATAAGCTTTGGTTCATTACGTCCCATTTTAAGGGTATAAACACACACACCGTATACGCAGGGTATTTACTGCTGTGATACGCAGCAAATACGCAACAAATACGCAGCGGATTAGATCTAAACAAATGAACACAGCATCAAATCTGCACCATCAAATCTGCTGCAGATCTGCTGCGTATTTGCAGCGTATCTGCTGCGTATACGGTGTGTGTATTTGTACCCTAAGGGTGCGTTCACACCTACAGGATCTGCAGCAGATTTGATGCTGTGTTCAGTTATTAAAATGAAATCTGCTGCAGAAAATCAGCTGCAGATCCTGTAGGTGTGAACGCACCATTAGGGTACAAACACACACACCGTATACGCAGCAGATCTGCAGCAGATTTAATGGTGCAGATTTGATGCTGTGTTCAGTCATTTAGATCTAATCTGCTGCGTATTTTTTGCGTATTTGCTGCGTATCACAGCAGTAAATACGCTGCGTATACGGTGTGTGTGTTTATACCCTCAAGATAAGTTTGCTGTCAGTGAGTTTGACTACAAAGGGAATGTTATATCCAGTCTAAATAATCCTGATATCTAAACAGCCTGGACTCCAGTCCAATATATTGTAGAGAACTACGAGAGATTTGTTTATCTGCATCCTATGCTTGGATTTGTCAGCTTACCATTCCCTGCTGTGTAGAGACTCCACGTTAAAGGGGTACTCCAGCGAAAATCTTTTTCTTTCAAATCAACTGGTTGCATGAAGTTATATAGATTTGTAATTTATTTCTATTTAAAAATCTCAAGTCTTCTAGTACTTATCATCTGCTGTATGTCCTGCAGGAAATGTTTTCTTTTCAATCTGACACAGTGCTCTCTGCTGACATCTCTGTCCGGGACAAGAACTGTCCAGAGCAGCAGCAAATTTCCATTGAAAACCTGTACTTATTTGGACGGTTCCTGTCTTGGACAGAGATGTCAGCAGGGAGCACTGTGTCAGACTGGCATACAGCAGCTGATAAGTATGGGAAGACTAGAGATTTTTTTTAATAGAAGTAATTTACAAATCTGTGTAACTTTCTGAAACCAGTTGATTTGAGAGAGATTTTCCCTGGATAACCCCTTTAACTCAGCAGTGACTTTGAAGAGTCTCTGGCAGTGTATTTTCATCACTTTTGGTAGATATTGGCTGTATAATGTGCATTTCATCCTCTTGCTATTAAACATTAGCAGACTCGCTGCATAGTACAATGAACATTTGTTCCTTTTGTCCTCCCATCAGGCTGAATGAGATGTGTGTGAACTAAATAAGTTCCCTTCCAGCTGGAAGACGAGTATGGAAGAGATTTTAAGAGTTGAGGCTTTTGAATTTCTTTGCATTTTCATTTTATATTAAAAAACATAAGGGGGCATTCACATGTCTGCAAAAACCTGTCCGTGCATGGACAGTGTTCTGTGGACCAGACCTCAGAGCTCCCGGCATTATGATTTATTAAGATACAGGGAGCTCTGAAATGGTTTAAAAGTTTACGCTACTGTACTGACACAGCCATGCGGCCAAGGTCCAGTCTGCAGAATACTCTCCGTGCCTGGACTTTCTTTGCAGACGTGTAAATGCCTCCTAAGGCTTTGATTGGATGAAGTATTATTTATAAGTGATCGTAATATTTCCCAATGCATAAAGTTTTAGAAGCAGAGTATTCTAGGAGAGACGTCTGCAGACTAGCATTTATAATCGAGGACCGGACTGCTCTCAAGAACAAATAGATATGTAAGAATAATTCTTTGTTACCAATCAGCACCAGACACCATGGTTAATAGCAAGGGGGTATTGCTTGCTAGCAAGGAGGCAATCACACAAGCAGGCTGCTATCAGTGGCATACTGTAAACTTAAATACTATTTAAAAATTCTTCTATACCTTCTGTAGTGTGTGTGTGTGTGTGTGTATATATATATATATATATATATATATATATATATATATATATATATATATATATATAAAATATGGGAGTTTATTGTATAATATGCAATAAAAATCATAAAAATTTTCTTGTATCTGGACTCTGCCTCCTTAGTTATCTGTAGGTTTCTGGGTCAGGGAGACCTTCTATCTGCTCAGCACTGATGTAGTGTCTATAGTCTCCAGCAGAAGGTTGTATAGATAGCACGCTGCCTCTGCTCTGCTTTATATGGGCCTCCCAGGGTAATATTGTGGCTCCAGTTGAGCTTCTTTTTCCTATGTCTGATCTTATTACCTATTTTTTTTTTCTTAACAGATTATGTTGTGGTTCCTCCATTTAAACTCCATGGGAAGTCCTCGGAGCTACTATTGATTGATAGTACAGAGGATGCTGCATCATGGGTGAAGAGGAATCTGCCTCTGACCGCAGTCAATGGTCTGGAGTCCGAGGACAAAACTGAGATCAATCATTTTAAGTGAGTATCAGTTAATTATTGGAGACAGGTGTCTGTCCCTACAGACTAGCATCTGACATATACCACCTTTTAAAGGGGTATTCCTATTGTCAGATCCCCTAAACTGTGGTTGAGGGATAACTTATTTTAACTTGGAAAACCTTATTATCCATAGCTGTGTTATGTAGACATATATTGTCACTCTATGGATGCACTGCAAACTGAGGAGGTTATTGTCCTCTTTAAACCTGATGATACTATCTAATTTTTTTTTTTCTTTGCATTGCTTCTGTATAGGTTAACATGCATAGCGGTGTGTTTGGACCTAATAAAAAGATGCTTGGACTATTATAGCACTTTACCAGCTTTTCGTGAGATTTTTAGCCCAATAGAAAAGATAATCCGTGAACATCTGCCTCAAAACACGTTCCCTGAGAAAATCCAGGTAAATGTTTATCCCATGCTGACCCACGTCTGTGCTATGGAAAGAAGTTGGTCTATACCTTGTTACAATATACGTAATAATCAATCTACAGCAAAGTTAAAGGGATTGTCCAGGGTTAGAAAAACATGGCTCCTTTCCTCAGTTTGGGTGTGGGGTTTTGCAGCTCAGTTCCATTTAAGTGAATGGAGCTGTATTGCAATACCACACACAACCTGAGGGCAGGGGTGGTACTGTTTTGCAAAAAAAACAAAACAAAAAAACTATCTGCTGTTTTTCTAATCCTGGATAACCCCTTGAAGCTTATAAATACATTACATTATAAATACATTACTTAGCATTCCATATTTTTCTTGCCTTCCAACCAGAAATCTCCTAGCATTTCCTGCCAGTTCAGGGCTTGCCTGATGAAATGCATACTGGGATGTTGAGTCTGACAACAATTTTATAGTAAGGACTACTGCTTTAGTCTACAGAGGTTGTCAGAAAGCACAGTGCATGAAATATATATATATACAAACATCAGGGGCTCTATAGGTGGTCTACCCTGTTGTAGGATTAACAGATGAAAGTGCATTGAGATTGTTTTCTATACCTTAAGAAGACTGTTCTCTTCTCTGTTTCAGGATTTATGTAAGAACATACTAGAAGGTATTGAGAAGCATAGCAAGAAGCCTTATAGCCCTCTTGTCTTTGAGAAACAGATGCCCGTCCCAATGAAAATGTTCACTCCCAAAGTCATGCCAGTGTGAGTGTCTGCGGCTAATGTCCCAGCCCCGGTGTTGATACCAGTTCAGACTACTGATCTGTGACTACGTTGAAATTTAGTAACTCTTAATGTTTTTTGTGTTGCCTTTTACGCCAGTCTGGAGTTCGGCAAGAAACAGGGATGTAATAAAGTGGAGCGCGAGCGTAAAAGACTGATCCACAAACACAAGAGAGAGTTTAAGGGCGCAGTCCGAGAAATCCGCAGAGACAATCAGTTCCTGGCCAGAGAGAAGCTATCAGAGACCATGCACAGGTTGGTGGGGCCGTCCCTTTTTAGGGTGTCTACTTATATTGTATTTTGCGTAGTAATTTCTGTATAAATGGTTACATATATCCTGACAACATTTTTTTATTAAGTTTTGTGTCCAATTTAAAGTAGCGGACAAATGAAATTCTCTTTTATACCTTCTCAGTCCAACTCTCTGTCTTGTTTCTCCAGGGATGCTGAGAGGAAGAGGAAGGTAAAAGAACTCTTCAACTCCTTGTCGACGCAGGAGGGTGAATGTAAAGCCTTAAAGAAGAGGAAAATGAAGGGGAAGTAACATGGACTTTGCATAGTAGACCATGAGGTGACAGGAGCTGGGAGGAACACAAGCTTCTCATAGACTGTATGATCTGCCGGCTGCCTCTGATGGGGACACATTGGTTCTTTTCCATTTTGTGGAAGCAATCCGTACACCTTCATAGTTTTCCTGTGTTTTAAAATGGGACATTGGACACTGAGATCCCAAGTGGTTGTATAAAGCTACATGTTACCCCGGACTGACTTGTATTTTATACTTGTGTTTTGAAACACATGGGGTTTTTTTTCGTCTTATTTGTGGAATATCTTGTAATTACAGATAAGATTGAATAAGAAGTATGAAGTCTTTTATATCTCACTTTTCAACACGTTCAGCCAGTGGGATTGTGCATGGTCCATTCAATGTGCTAAAGAATAGAATTCAGAGTTCCCGGCATCATTATTTATTATGATGCCAGGAGGTCTTTGCACTGTTGTACTGACACAGTGTGATGCCAGGAGTTCTGAATTCCGGTCGGTAGCACATCATCTGTGCACAGACTGTAATAACTGAACGTGTGAACTGCACATTTAGCCCTGCATGGATCGTTTAGGTCGGTGTTGATGGAGAACATTTTCTTGGCACAAATTAAGCCCCTGACAACTATTTAAAATGGTTTCAGAGGATTAGAAGAACATGGCTGCTTTCTTTGCGGCTCTTTTGTACAATGGATACCAGTGGGACTCAGTAGATCACACTGATTTCTAATGGGTTTTGACAAGGTGTTTGTCATTATAATGGGAAAAGAGTGGTTCAAGAAAAGGCATTTTTTAAATGTCAAATATACCATAATCTGACAGAGGAGCTTCAGACACAAATGCAAACAGAGGCCTTTAAAGCAACTCTGTACCCACAATCTGACCCCCCAAACCATTTGTACCTTCGGATAGCTGCTTTTAATCCAAGATCTGTCCTGTGGTCCGTTCGGCAGGTGATGCAGTTATTGTCCTAAAGAAATACTTTTAAACTTGCAGCCCGTGCCAAACGGGAGTATCTGTGCCCTAACTTTGCACCACCCCTCCGTCCCTCCTCCCCACCCTCTTCATCATTAGGAATGCCACTGAAACATTTTTTCCATGCTGAACATTGCACAGGTCCTTAACGATCCAGCCCATGTGCCGGGCTGGCACAGGTTCGGAATAAGAGGCAATCTGCCTGGAGCATTCCTAATGGTGAAGAGGGCGGGGAGGAGGGACGTAGGGTTTTGTGCAAAGTTAGGGCACAGATACTCCCGTTTGGCACGGGCTGCAAGTTTAAAAGTTGTTTTTTAGGACAATAACTGCATCACCTGCCGAATGGACCGCAGGACAGATCTTGGATTAAAAGCAGCTATCCGAGGGTACAAATGGTTTGGGGGGTCAGCTCTGCAAGGCGATTTTTTTTTTTTTTTTTTTTTTTTTTTTTTTTTTTTATTGTAAAAGTGCCGAGAAGGGGGAGGCTGAAAGAAGTAACATGCTCTCACCTTCCCGGCTCCAGTGATGATGTTGCTTACCGCTGCTTCGGTTCCCCAGGTCCCCGGCCACTTCTGAGTTAGAGAGAGGGGTCCCAGGTCATTAAGTGTCAGGGCTGCTCAGCCAGTCAGCAGTCGTAACAGGGTCCTGACTGGCTGAGCGACCCTGACACGTCACGACCCGCTTCCCTTCTCTCTAACCAGGAAGTGGCTGGGAACCGGAGCAGCAGTAGGCAGCATCAGTGCTGGAGCAGGGAGGTGAGAGCATGTTACTTCTACAGCCTCCCCTCCCTGCCTTTTATACAAAAATGCCCTGCTTGGAGTTGTCTTTTAAGCAGTAGATCTTTTATACAAACTTTAAACCAGTGAATCACCTATCTAGCTGCATGTCCCAGCCTGATAATGGGGTCTAAAGACCTGATCTGATAGCATCAAAGATTGCTATGGTTTTGTTAGTTTGGGTCGGTCTGGCTGGGTTTCAAGGCCATATCACGCTGCGGTGAAACTGGACTTAGTATGCATGAGATTTCACAGAAGAAATGTGTTCAGAATGTGACCGCTCATCAAAATATGTGTTCAAGAACATTTCTATCCAGTATAGAGAGAAGAGTAAGATTTACCAAATCTAATGAAGCACTATTGATCAGTTTAGTCTGCTCGGACTCTTTTAGGGAAGTGTGACTACTTTTATAAGACTGAACTAATTGACAGCCGCTTAATTAGATTCGGATTTGATGACATTTACACAAAGGGGAGATTTATCAAACATGGTGTAAAGTGAAACTGGCTCGGTTGCCCCTAGCAACCAATCAGATTCCACCTTTCATTTTCCAAAGAGTCTGTGAGGAATGAAAGGTGGAATCTGATTGGTTGCTAGGGGCAACAGAGCCCGTTTCACTTTACACCTGTTTGATAGATCTCCTCCCTATGATTGTTCTTATGATGGTTATAAATAGAGATGAGCGAATCGGGTTCGAGTCCACCCGAACGATCAGTATTTAATTAGCGGTGGCTGCTGAAGTTGGATAAAGCTCTAAGGTTATATATATACAAACAGTGGGCACCGCTATAGATAAGGAGTGCTAAACCAATGCATATAAAGAACATATAACTCTCCAAGAACACAAAAGCATATGCACAAAAAGGTAGCACATCACAAAGATACTTTATTATGACAATATCAAAAATACAGAAAATGCAATAAATTATGCAGGGGTAAAGCAATAAGGGAGACAAACCCCAAACACTGCCCTACATTAAAAAACACTTAAAATGTCAACATGAGGCCTGCCGGCGTACCAGCAAGGTCTAACAACCACACTGACCCCTGGACCATGTGAATCCTAAACCAAACTGCCTAAACAGAGTCCCTATGGCATATCACATCAAAAAGAAAGAATTATAAGTATAGACAAAAGGCAGAAAGGCGAAAACCGATCACCATGTACAGTCCAGAAAAATGGAAGCGGGTCAGATAGGCAAAGAGTCCCCCACGCGTTCCGCCGCCCAGCGGCTTCCTCAGGGGTGTGGGGTTGTTAGACCTTGCTGGTACGCCGGCAGGCCTCATGTTGACATTTTAAGTGTTTTTTAATGTAGGGCAGTGTTTGGGGTTTGTCTCCCTTATTGCTTTACCCCTGCATAATTTATTGCATTTTCTGTATTTTTGATATTGTCATAATAAAGTATCTTTGTGATGTGCTACCTTTTTGTGCATATGCTTTTGTGTTCTTGGAGAGTTAAAAGCTCTAAGGTTGTCTGGAAAACGTGGATACAGCCAATGATTATATCCATGTTTTCCACATAGCCTTAGGGCTTTATCCAACTTTAGCAGCCACCGCTAATCAAATGCCGAAAGTTCGGGTTCGGATGGACTCGAGCATGCTCAAGGTTCACTCATCTCTAGTTATAAAGCCTATTACTCTGATAGGATTTGCAATCCTGCTTACGTCCATGTTACTTAGAATAATTGCACCTATCTTCCGTCTTTGCACACCATAGAAGTTTATTTATCTCCCCTTCCTGATTTCATAACTGATGCAGAGAAGAAATAAATATATATTCATCATATAATATAATCTGTAATCTCTTTATAACACTGAATAAACATGCATGTGCTACACTCTGCTAATAGAGACTGGAAGCAGTGAGGCTACAGAGGTTAATATCCATCCAGTGCAATATAGCGATGGGCCCATTCCATCTGACTTGGTATTCGGCTGGTGATCTCCATGCTCCTGGCTTCTGTGATCTCCGGTTTATGATTGGTCTCCTCGCACTAACATTGGGAATAAAAGAAGGAAAGAAAAGGTGTTATGTGCCAGATATAAAGATGGTGGCATTCCTTAGCAATTTTTTAAAAGGGTAGCGTCAACTAGGATATTTATAGGGTATGATGAATTTAATGCAGCTCCCTATTAAATTTGTATTGGTAGTGATATCTGCTGCTGGGACAATCTGAAACGTAGAAGGTTATATCTCAGTAGTTGCCACTGGAGCTGAGCTGGGTCTTAAAACTATAAAAATTTATAGTAATAGGTTGCACATCTTTCTGTGTAAAACAGCAGATGTGTGGCCGATAGCAAAGGCAGACGGACAGAAAAGATATACATACCTTTGTCCGTTCCCAGGTCACACCTGCAGTGCATACATGCCTTCTGTGTGGCTGTGTGATCAGGCATCCCGCTCTCTATGTGCTGGCTGTATCTTCGGCCACAGAGCAAAATGGGAAAGCAGGAAGGCAGATCACACAGCAGCGCAGAAGGTATGTATGCACTGCATGTGTGAGCTAAGAAACTGACAGCATGGATATGCACATGCTGTCCATTTCCACATGAATGATAAAAGGATCATTTGTAAGACCTGGCCTCTCAATTAATTGTTAATCTCGCTGATCGGCATTTGTGTCCGTGCATGGCCCCATGTCAGGCCGTGTAAAAGGGCCCTTAGTTGTAGAGAAGAGGGATGACCAGGGATGCCATACACATCTTTATCTGCCAACCTTTATCTCTTTTGTCCTCCCTATAGCCGTGAACATTCATGTGTACTCTGTGAGGAGAGGGGTAAGCTGCAGTCAGACTGCTCTGGCAGCTAATCTCTTTCTAAATAATAAGGTTGGTCAGGTGTTAAAAATCCAAAATGGTACAGACTTCTCTCCACCAACATCATATGTTCCGGAGACTGCCATGTACCTTAGGCAGACGTCCTATGGAGCTGGCAGTGGAAGGTTCATACAACTTTAGTATACAGTATACCTAAATCCCTTTCTTGGTTCTGCTCAACTGGGTTTAGATTGTTATCGAAACCCTCAAGGAATCTTAATTTCTTGTGCGTCTTATTGGGGGACACAGAAATGTCAGCCCGACAATGATTTATGGCCCAGAGTAACCACACTATAGACCTGTGGTTGGGCCAGGGTATGCAGCCATGATGCATGTAACTGAAACAAGCTTTATACTTTATTTCATAACTAGTGGTTTTTTTTGTTCATGATTTCACGTGGTTGCACCCCCCCCCCCCCCCAAAAAAAAAAAAAGTGCTATGACTGTCCTATTCCACAGGACGATTATTGTTCACATAATCCTTAACGATAAACGATCCAAACGACAACTATTGCGAAAGACCTGAAATCATTCACCCATTTACATGGAATGATAATCGTTACTTATGATCGTTCTTGCGGTCGTCTTGTCGTCGCTATTGCGTTCGTCTTTACTGCAAACGACATCTTATTCAACGTGAACGAGCAACAATAAAAATAGGCCCAGGTCTTATTAAACGATCAATGATTTCTCTACGGTTGTTAATCGTTAACTGCTATTCAAACGAACGATTATCGTTTAGATTAAAGTGATTTAACACTAATCTGAACGATAATCGTCCCGTGGAATAGGGCCCTAAGGCTTATGTGTGTTGTATTGCTGCTGGGCCCCATTCCTTTCAATGAAATGGACCTACAATACCAGATACCATTATATTATTTTAAATTCTGGTCCCTGTTCTGGATGAAGTTGACCTAGTGGATACCTTCAGTGTCTTTGATGCCAAGCCTTTCCTCTTCTCCTTCCAGCAAATTCCTGTACACTGCAATCTCTGCATCCAGCTTTAGCTTGATGTTCAGCAGGTCTTGGTAATCCTGTAAGTATTTTGCCAAATCAGCTTTAGTTGACAGGAGCCGATCTTCTAGCTGAGCAATGATGTCCTGAAGTGAAGCAACTTCTTCCAAGTGGTGTTCCTCCATATCGGCCAGCTGCTTCTCCAAGGCTTCATTTCTGGCCCGTAAACCATCTATCTGGCTCTGCAGGTCAGACACCTGGGAGCTGTATCTACTGATGTCTTCCCTGATGTGCTTCATCCTCTCTTCAGTCTTGGCCACCTGGCCTTTGACTGTAGTAAGCTTCTTCTTATACCACATCTCAGCCTCCTGAATGTTTTTGTTGGTTGCTTGTTCGATCTGAGCCCGCAAGGCTCTTATTGCTGCCAACAGGTCAGGCCGGGAGCTATCCAACTCCACGTTCACCTTAGACTCTTGTATTTGCTTTAGTAGGTCGGCCACTTCTTCATCATGGATTTTTTTAAGGAACGCAATTTCATCCACCAGTTGTTCCACTGTTTTTTCCAGCTCCAACTTTTGCACGGTGGCATCATCCACGTCCTGCCGAAATTCTCTTAATGTCCTCTCTGCCTCCTCTGTCGAAACAAGTGGAAAAAGCTATTAAAGTTTTGTTATGGTGAAATCTGAAAGATGGAGCTGTAACATAACAGTATGTATAAGTCACTTCTGCTAGGTAAGGATAGTGGCCAAAGATAACAGAGTCGCCCATAGTATGGGGTTTGCCAGCAAATGGCTATCCATATCTTTGGCTGCATTAACACATGCATAATATGGAGGTGTGTTTCATCCATACTATGGGTGCAAGTCCTGGCTCAACCACAGATCAAATGACCCAAACTGAGTAAGTGATGGATAACTTCAGTTTGGCTCTCTAGACCAGTGATTGGGCCGGGACTTGGACATCTTACGCATTTTTGGTTGCTACCATTATCCTATGTAGACTCACATATGGTACGGAATTAAAACCACTCACTGGGCTATCGCTCTGAACAAATATAGCTTAGGTTTATCCGAAAATTATTGTAGTGAGCATACATGTTCCCAATGATGAACTCTGACCTGAGTAGTACATCTCCCACCCATGGGTTATATCAGTGCTTCTCAATTCCAGTCCTCAAGCCTCACCAACAGGTCATGATATGAGGATATCCCATACAAAGAACACCTGTGATAATACCTGATGCACTGAGTATAATTATATCACCTGTGACATACTAAGGAAATCCTCAAAACATGGCCTGTTGGTGAGGCCTGAGGACTGGAATTGAGAAGCACTGGGTTATATGATCTACATTAGTGCTTCTCAATTCCATACGAGGCAGCCTGGCAATGACTGTATTCTTTATCCATCTGTTCTAGATTGAGTGCAGCTTGTTCTGACACATGCATTGTGATAACCAGTACCAACCAGTCATTCATACTATACAGTGCACACAGTCCATTGTTATCTTCTAAATGTATTGTCATGTCTGTCAACATTGAGGTCAAAAACACACAACATATGCGTTCATTTTTCGAAGTCCCCTTCCTACAGTGCACGTATAAATGAGTAAAATATAGTATCCACCTAATACCACATAATCCCATTGATTGTGTCATAGAGATCCCCCCAACAGTCTAGATGTTTACATTCTCCATAATATGCTTATATACCAAATAAAGGCCAGTGAAGTGCCAATAGTGTTGTATTATGGAACTATAGGGATTAAAGGGGTTGTCCAGCGAAAATCTTTTTCTTTCAAATCAACTGATATCAGAAAGTTATATAGATGTGTAATTTTACTTCTATTAAAACATCTCAAGTCTTTCCATACTTATTAGCTACAGTATGCCCTGCAGGAAATGTTGTTTTATTATCAGTCTGACACAGTGCTCTCTGCTGACATCTCTGGCCGAGACAGGAACTGTCCAGAGCAGGAGAGGTTTTCTATTGGGATTCATATAAAACAGAGACAGAGTTCCTGCCTCGACCAGAGATGTCAGCAGAGAGCACTGTGTCAGACTGATAATAAACCAACATTTCCTGCATGACATACAGCAGCTAAGTATGGGAAGACTTGAGATTTTTTAATACAAGTAAATTACAAATCTATATAACTTTCTGATATCACTTGATTTGAAAGAAAAAGATTTTCACTGGACAACCCCTTTAAGTGTGAGCAGACAAGTCAGTCGTTGTGCACTATAAGTGCCAACCAGAGTTCCCATCTCTCAGAAGACTGTGACAGTCTCTATTACTGAGGTCCTTACCTTTTAAAGCCAACAACTCATCACATTTTACATTCCAGATTTCTATTTCTTCTTCCAGGTTACCTCGCTCGATGTCCGCCGCACCTTTTTCTTTGCTCAGATTCTCAATTAACTCCTTAAGCTCTTTGAAGTGCTTCTCGTATTCATCAGATATGCCAGGTCCTCTTTCCTTCAGACGTCTGTTCAGCTCCTCCAGCTCTTCGGTTAAAGCCTTGTTCTTCTGTTCCAGGGATCGCACCTTATCAATGTAGCCTGAAAACCGACTGTTCAGCTCCTGGAGCTCCTCCTTCTCATTGGGCCGGTGGATGTAGACCTTCGTGGTGGCCTCTTCCGATGTCCCCTGGAGCCCACCCCTGGCCATACCGCTGGATACAGCAGCAGAACCACAAGTCCTACTGGATTCATTCACGGTCAGGGTCTTCTGAGAGAAAGAAGAGCTCTTCATTTTAGGTCTTGTCCTTAACCTTAGCTGTGAGAAGTAGAATGATAACAAACCAGGACCATCTTATATATGGAATTCTGGAATGTGACATATAGACTGCAACTGTACATGTATAATGTATGGACTCAATTAACAGGATAGGGTATGTGGTGGCAGGGATGGAACCGCCATTAATCACATTCTTTAAGTTTTACATGTAAGTGCAACATAGCTAATATCATACAGCATGATGGCAGTGATATCACCTCAACTCAACCAACATATTTACATACCAATAACCTAGGTGGTTCCCAACAATTCACGACAATCTTCAATAAGTCATCTTTTTCTTTGAAATCAACTGGTGTCAGAAAGTCATATAGATTTGGTATTTACTTCTATTTAAAAATCTCAAGTCTTCCAGTACTTTTAAGCTGCTGTATGTCCTGCGGTCTGACACAGTGCTCTCTGCTGCCACCATTGTCCATGTCAGGAACTGTCCAGAGCAGTAGCAAATCCCCATAGAAAACCTCTCCTGCTCTGGTTTTGGACAGTGGTGGCAGCAGAGAGCACTGTGTCAGACTGGGAACAAAACACCACTTCCTGCCTTACATACAGCAGCTGATAAGTATGGGAAGACCTGAAATTTTTAAATTACAAATTTATATAATTTTCTAAAACCGAAACCAGTTTATTTGAAAGAAAAAGATTTTCGCTGGATAACCCCTTTAAGGAAACCTTAGCTTCTAATATTTACTTCATCTCCAAGTCCAAAACAGATGCAGGGAACAATGGGGTAGTTTGCTTCCTTTGCTACTTTTCATTTCTTTCACCACAGACACAGATTAAAGGCCCTATTACACAAAGCAAGTATCGGCCGTATTTGGCCGATTATCAGCAATTACAGCCAATAAACCCTTTATGTAATAAAAAACAGCACCACCCCTGTCCTCAGGTTGTGTGTGGTATTACAATACAGCAAGAATCGTATTTTTTTTTCCAGGAAGAAAGCAGCCATGGTTTTCTAAGCGGGTGGGTTGGTGGCTAACAAATTGTACACAACTTTTATAGCAGAGAATTGTAAAAGTTGTGTGCAATTTGTTACCCACCACCAAGAAAACAGTGGATTTGTATTTTTCATCATCGTGTTGTATGTGACCACATTTAGAAGCGTTAAGTGGGGTTGTCCAGGACTTGGCTGCTTTCTTCTAATAAACAGCGTCACACCTGTCTTCAGGTTGTGTGTGGTATTACATCACGGCTTTATTCATTTTAATGAAAATGGACTGCAATGCCGAATTTGAACTGAGGGCAAGAATAGCGCTGTTTCTGGAAGAAAGCAGCTATGCTTTGCTGATACTGGACAAACCCTTTAACAGTAACTATTAAACTAAAATATTGGAAACGTTAAAAGGCAGATCTGAAAAATGGACGCTTGCTTGCAGCATGCAGCTTCTCCACTATTTAACATTTTGGTACTTTTGCTCCACTTTGGATTCACTTTAATGAAAAAAATTATATTTATATATAGGTTGTACAGGTTACATCTTTCAATATGAAAAGTTTCCAAAGTTTCGAGACAGGACTTGAAGCAGGGAAATCTGATGCTGTAGGAGGAGGAGGAAGAGAAGAAGGGAGGGCCAATGCCGGCAGCAGGAGGGGACAGGGAGGAAGGAGTGCACTATACAGCACGGTGAGACTTCAGGAAGACAAGGGTAAGAGTCTCAATGAGACAGCGCACAGTAATAATATATGTATATACAGCACAGAGGGGGAGAAGTGTGTATACTGCAGTGTGGAGGAGCAAAACAGACAGGAATACAGGGAGGAGGAGATGATGGAGGAGCAAGCTACAGGTAGAGGAGATGGCTGTAATCTTAGCCTCAGGAGAAGATGAGCAGCACTGCACCCTGGGCAACGTATCCCACTCAGCAGTAAAAGAGTTAAACGTGGGGGCTGATTGACAGGAAGTGCAATGAAAACTTTTCACTTCTTCTGGGCGGAGGAATAACCTGCTCGGTATTAAGGGGGTTAAAAGCTTTAGGTGTTACTCAGTTGCTTGAGGCGACATGGCTACTATTATGTGAGATCATAAGATGCGTAACTTGAGTCACATAAAGGATGTGGAGAAGACGTGACGGGAGCCTCATGATGGGCGAGGAAATGCGACTGATGGTCACATTTCTGTTCAGGGTTTAGGATGTAACATAATTGTGATGTCTAATGCTGCATTTACACGGAACGACTATCGTTCGAATTTTCACGATAACAATCACATTTGAGCGATAATCGGTTTGTGTAAACACAGCGAACGATCAAGCGACGAGCGAGAAATCATTAATCTTGATCTTTTAGGGTACAAACCCACTTGACGTATTTGCTGCGTGAATCAGTCTTACAAAATAAGCAGGCAAAACGCAGGTTAGCTTTATACAATTGTTCTGCGTTAAAATACGCAATTGCGTATTTTTGAAGCGTGAAGCTACATGCGTTTTTCGCACAGGTTGTTAACAACTGATGCTTTGCTAACAAGCTTCACGCTTCAAAAATACGCAATTGCGTATTTTAACACAGAACAATTGTATAAAGCCAACCTGCGTTTTGCCTGCTTATTATAAGACTGATTCACGCAGCAAATACGTCAAGTGGGTTTGTACCCTTAACGTGCTCTCCAATCATCGTTGGTTGTTCGCTAAAAATTCGCAGATCGCTTCGTGTAAACAATCTTTCACCGATTCACCCTATGTATGAGATAGGCTTAAGCGATCTTAAAACGATCGCAATAACAAATTTTTGAAACGATTTATTGTTACTTCGAAATCGTTAATCGTACAATTGGGCGATTTATCGCTCCGTGTAAACGCAGCAATATGTAAGATGGTCTCACTGTCATGTAATAAGGGAATGTTTATTAAATTCACCAATTACTGTTATGAACAGTAATTTTTGCGTCGTTATATGGTCACTAATCGTTCCTCAGAACAAACCACATAACATGTTTTATCTGCAAACAATTTATTAGGCACACGGATATACGAACGATCGGCAAGCTACCAACAATGATTTTTCGACGTGCTGAAAGACAATGATTAACGACTTTTCGTTTGTTGTTTGATCGTTGGGTGTTATTACACGGGCAGAGAATTTTAAAGTGATGATTGCCCGATTACAGTTCCAATGGGTCGAAGAATTAATATAATGGATTCTTAGGCTAGGTTCTCACACCACCAGCCAGCCATTTGATGGCCAAATATCTTGAATGACAGCCATCCTAGAAAACAACGTTATGTGAACATAGCCTTAGGCTATGTTCCCACTATGTAAAAATGACAGCGGTCTTTCCGGATGGCTGGTTAAAGTTATGAACATTATTTGTGGCTCTCGTTAGCAATAAATGGTTGGCATTGGGAATCTTTAACCCTCCAGCCGTTGCAAAACTACAATTACCAACATGCCTGAACAGCCAAAACTGGCATGAGGCAGGCATGATGGGAAATGTAGTTTTGCAACAGCTAAAGGGCTGATATAGACACATCAAGGGAGAAGTACTGGCATTTGACAATGGTTCCCGGAAATTATGTCAAGTTAGTGAGGTGTCATAAAAAAAGGGTGGTGGCTAAGAGGAAACTAAGTAAATTTAAGGCTACTTATGTAGTGGAGTAGTTGCCCATAGCAACCAATCAGATTACAGCTTTTAATTTTTTTTTTTTTAAAGTGAAATCTGGAATTTGGTCGCTACGGGTAACTGCTCCTCTGCACAAGGTTTGATAAATATTCCCCTTTAAACTGGCTAGGCAAAGGAAAAGTAGGGGAGTTGCCATAGCAACCAGTCTGGTTTCTCCATTCATTTTCCAGAAGGCCTCTGAGGAATGAGAGCTGGAATCTGGCTGCCATGAACAATTCCTCAATTTTTCCCATTTACCAGTTTTGCTAAATCTCACCCCAGATTTTGCTATAAATATTTCATGCACATGGCCATATTATGTTTGGTCCTGTTTGGTAAAGATCAACAAACCTCGAGCACACTCGGGTTTGTCCGAACCTGAGCGTGCAGCATTTGATTATCGGTGGCTGAAGAAATTGGATTCAGCCCTATGGCTGCCTAGTAAACATGGTTACAGCCATAGGCCGCCATATTCATGTTTTTCAGGACTCCCTAAGGCTGCATCCAATTTCTTCGGCCACAGGTAACCAAATATCGCACGCTCAGGTTCGGACAAACCCGAGTGTGCTCAAGGTTCACTCATCTCTAGAAGACTTCAGTAGATGTTCATGATGTTTCTACTGTACTTCTGTATGGCTGCAATTTCATAGAGGAATATGGAGGTTGAGGCATAGTCTATTAGACTGTGTATCTATTGCCAGTACGGAATCAGATGGAACCTGTACAGTAGTTGGAGGTTGTGTGTAATTCCCCAATGAGATCAATACTCTTAGGCCTTGGTTCAGGTTTGGTTTAGGAAATCGTAGTGATCATATTGTAAATCTGTACTGGAAACAAATACAGAATCATAAATCTTTCTGGATTATCAAATGCCAGATTACAGGCACTTCACCATCTGCATTCCCTTATAACAGTGCCTTCTAGACAGGAGGCGCCCTGTATAAGTCAGAAGGATAGCCCCCCCTTCAAGCTTTTCCCAGCATTAATACTATTTTATACAATTTAGATTTAGCAAATGATACAAAAGCCCACCCAGGTAGACAACATACCAACATTAAGAGCACCGAGCCATTGGACCATAGCCCTGTTTCCTGTGAGATCATGTTTTCTGCTGGCTGCATTGGATTTACATGACTTCAGAGAAAGCAGATCCCTGTGACATAGTTTTGTTTTAACTATTCACAGAGCAGGAAACTAAATCAGATCCACAGTAGCCTACAGACCAGAAGCCTTAACATCTATTACAGATGGGGCCAGATCATATATTTTACAAGAGACATGGGCCTGTAGGCAGTTGTTAGCAGAGATAATTAAAGGGAATCTGTCACTAGGTTTATGCTGCCTTAAATGAGGGGTGTATAAACTAGTGACAGAAATGCTGAACAGATCAGTGTATTACTTACATCATTTTGTTCAGCAGTTCTCCTAATATGCAGGAGAATAGGATTCTTGCCACACCCATCCCCCCGCTCTCCAGCTGCTGATTGACAAGTGACTGCCTATACACAGCATGGATGGATATTCCTGCACTCCTGCTGCAGACAACATCCTGATGAAAGCCCTTGGCATCAAGACATTCTTTGCAGTGATGCCCAGTGTAGAGGCGTTACAGGAACGGGGAGAGGTGAGTGTCTGCATGTCTAGTTTGGGGTCTGTCTTAAGGCCCTATTCCACGAAACGATTATTGTTCATAAACTCGCTCCAACAACCGCTTGTTAACGATAATCGCTTCGTAGAAGAGGTGTAAACAAGCGAACGACAAAGGCGAAATCGTTATATTGTCTTTCAAAATCGTTTTTCAGCATGTTGGGAAAAAATCGCTGGTCTTTGAAAGATAATTCGCTAATCGTTTCGTAAAATTAGAAATCTTTCAGTCGTTTGTAAAAAATAAAAATAAAAAAGTTGGTGTGTCGTATGGTCATGATTAGGGATGGTCCGAACAGAGTTCGGTTCGGGTTCGTACGAACCCGAACTCTCGGTAATGATTCCCGCTGTCTGCCCGCTTTGTGCAGCGGCGGGTCCAGCAGGAGGACCGCCTGGAAAACTGGCATACAGCCATATGGCCCTATTCCACGGAACGATTATCGTTCGTTTTCGGACGATATCGACCGCTACGGACGATAATCGTTCCGTGGAATAGAGTGCAACGATCAGCCGACATCGTTCATGTCGGCTGATCGTTGCAGTCGCTTGTTTTTCAACATGTTGAAAAACAAGCGACTGATATAGCAGCGATCTGCTGCCGTCGCTCCGTTGAATAGGAGCATCGGCAGCAGACGCTGCTATATCCTATGGGCTGCCCGGACGATCAGCGATCCTCCGAGCAGCCCCCCCGCAGCTCCCCGCCGCCCCTCCCGCACTCACCCGCTCGCTGCAGCCGCGTTGAATAGCGGCGGCAGCGAGCGGCGAACGAGGAGCAAACGAGCGCTAATAGCGCTCGTTTGCTCCTCTAAAACGACCCGTGGAATAGGGCCAATAGCCATAGGCTGTATCCCAGTTTTCCAGACGGTCCTCCCGCTGTATCCGCCCGCTCCACGGAGCGAGCAGACAGTGGGAATCTGATGCCGAGCATTCAGGTTCATACGAACCCGAACCTCGGAGGGTTCAGACCATCCCTAGTCATGATCACCCCGGCGAACGTTTTAAACGACCATGTAACGACCGCAAAATAATCGTTACACTACATATATCGTTCACGTTCCCACATGTGTTATCGTTCGCTTAAAAAAATCGTTTAGTGATCGTTAACGAGTAGTCGTTGGAGCGAGTTTATCAACGATAATCGTTCCGTAGAATAGGGCCTTTAGTTTAGGGTGTCTAGTCTGGGGTGTGCAGCTGAACTTAACATGCACAATCCTTTCCTCCTCTGACATCTTTTGGAGAGTCGAAAACCCCCATACACATTAGATGGTCAGCCATCCCTATTAAAATTTTGCAGGTTCAACACATGCCTAATGTTCATGAGTGCTGTAGACTCCATTAAATAGTTATGTACACTTGATGGAGATATAGATCAGTTTGTAGATACCCAGATAAGGGTTAGGATCCTCATTGCAAAAGCCACCTTTGCAACCCTATTGCTATATGGTAGTGTTTAGAAATGGCCAATATGTGGGTTTTTTAGTTATAACGCTTTTTTTTTCTTTTGTGCAAGACCCTTAAAAAAAACATTGCTTGCACAATTAAAGACTATGTAACATGTTCATTTGCAGGACTTGGCTTCCTGATCAGATAATCTTACCATTCATGCCATGCTTCCTGCTTAAAATACTGTAGCAACTTCTGGCTATTACGAAATATTAACTGTGTGGTTGAGAACTTCTCCCCAGAGCACCAGGAATGTCACTGTAACCTACTATAAAGTGCACGTCCATGAGTCAGCACTATAAACCTCATTGGGAGGTAGATCCTTGAAGTAGGCAGCAGTTCTCAGGAGTGTGCTTATGTTACAGGTGACTGAACTCAGCAGAACCCAGGAGGATGGGCGAGAGGACAGAAAAGACCCAGCAAGGGCCAGAACAAAGCTCCCACAGAGTCATCACTGTCGTCTTCTTGGCTCTGCTCATAGACCTTTTGGGTTTTACCCTGATCTTGCCTCTCTTGCCTTCCATATTGGACCATTACAGCAAGTCTAATGTAAGTATTGATGCAAATGTGCTACCAAGTGGCAGATCGTAATGCCTAGCAAAGACGAGTCCCAGTCCTGGTTTCTTGACAAAGTGTTAGCTAACCTAAAGGTGGGGGACTGGTCCAAGGTTTATGGAAAGGAGACAATGGGAGTTCTCATTGGGGTGGTAGAACAGAATGGGGGTCCATTACTTACTTTTTTTCTATGATTGCCATTGTGTGCCACCTATCATCCAACCTATGGTGTGCCACCTATCATCCAACCTATGGTATGCAACATATCATCCAACCTATGGTGTGCCACCTATCATCCAACCTATGGTATGCAACATATCATCCAACCTATGGTGTGCCACCTATCATCCAACCTATGGTGTGCCACCTATCATCCAACCTATAGTGTACCATCTATCATCCAACCTATGGTGTACCACATATCATCCAACCTATGGTGTGCCACCTATCATCCAACCTATAGTGTACCATCTATCATCCAACCTATGGTGTACCACATATCATCCAACCTATGGTGTGCCACCTATCATCCAACCTATGGTGTGCCACCTATCATCCAACCTATGGCTATCAATTCAGGTGGCAAAAGAGAGATTACTTGCAACCCTGTCTGATTATGTGTCATAGATTGTGCTAAACAGCCTTTGTCTATTAATGGCTTACAGGAAACTTACAGGGAATTTTATTTTTTCTTATTTTTAAGCTATTATTGGATCCGGGGAGGATCTACTATGTGTACAACTACAAAGAGTCCCTGTGGCCACTGGATCATTGCCACTTTAATTATAGAACACTACTACCTACTATTAGGCTGGGTTCACACTACGTATATTTCAGTCTGTATTGGTCCTCATATTGCAACCAAAAGCAGGAGTGGATTGAAAACACAGAAAGGATCTGTTCACACAATGTTGACATTGAGTGGATGGCCGCCATTTAATGGCAAATATTTACTGTTATTTTAAAACAACGGCTGTTATATTGAAATAATGGCCGTTATTTACTGTTATATGGCGGCCATCCACTCAATTTCACCATTGTGTGAACAGAGCCTTTCTGTGTTTTCAATCCACTCCTGGTTGAGGTTGCAAAATACTGACCAAATACTGACTGAAATATACGTAGTGTGAACCCAGTATTGTGGTCCTCATATTGCAACCAAAACCAGGAGTGGATTAAAAACACAGAAAGTCTATGTTCACACAATGGTGTAATTGAGTGGATGGCCGCCATATAACAGTAAATAACTGCCATTATTTCAATATAACAGCCGTTGTATTAAAATAACTGCAAATATTTGCCATTAAATGGAGGCCATCCACTCAATTTCAACATTGTGTGAACAGATCCTTTCTGTGTTTTTAATCCACTCCTGGTTTTGGTTGCAATATGAGGACCACAATACTGACTGAAATATATGTAGTGTGAACCCAGCCTTATAAGGCTGTATGCAAGAAATTCACAGCCAATAGCTTATAAGTACTGGTGAATATGCACCAAAAGCCGAGGGGCACCATATTACTCTGTATAGAAGGCCGCTGTTACCTGAGTAGATCACTCCTATTGGTGGAGGTTGAGATTCCAATAAAAGCTATATACAAGGATGTACATATATAAGATACTAATATATAACACAATATAGAGTTTGTGTAAACTGGTTATATAAAATACAAATTCATCATGCTTTTTTCTTCTTATCCAGGATGGACTTTATCAGACATTACAGCACACAGTGGACTGGTTTGCTGAAGCAATTGGGGTTCCCCAGGAGAGGAAATACAACAGCGTTCTGTTCGGAGGTGAGCTGTGATCTACCGAAATAACTGCATTCAGTATCTGTGAATTCACCGTTATGATATGGGGATAAGAGGTGGTCTGCCTTCATTTAAAGGGATTGTTCAGTTTAGAAAATCCATTGACATAAACCCTATTTAGAGTTCTTTGTTCAAGATTCCAATTTCTTGTCCAGAGGAGTGTGACTACAAAGAGTGTCTGAAGGACCTGTCCTGTCCTGCTTCACACAGTATGAAAAGGCAGAGTGTAAGGGCCCTATTACTCGAAGCGATAATTGGCCTGATTCGGCAGATTATCGCTCTGTGTAATAGAGACAGATCAGTCGATCAAACAATCATCGGCTGATCGTTTCTTTAGGCCCATATCTAATATCATTGGCCGCTGACCGAGCATCGGTATTACACCGCTGACGATTGCCCAATGTAATTGTCTGAGTGGCCTTTCATCTCAGATAAGCTGCTCTACAGCTGCAGAGCCCCGTGCCGGGAGTGCAGGAGAAGATCGGGAGCGTGGACAGGTAAGCTATTAATTGTTTGGACAAGGGCTGCATGGACATCGCTAACAACATCCTTGCAGCCCTTGCTGAACGATTTATCGGGCCGTGTAATAGGCCTAGTAAACGAGCACCAATCTATTGATTGATTGGGCCTTGTAATAGGACCCTAACACTGAAGGTCCCCATACACGTTTAATAACTGACAGACAAACAATCGGCTATTGGTTATCTCTTCCATCCGCTGCCGCCCTCCCCATACATAGGAACAGTTGGCACGGTTGAGCATTCCTGTAGGGAGGAGAGGCTTAAAAGGATCCAATCACTACAAAATTCCAGCTGCCATAAATTCATGATTATATGGCTCCAAGCACTGTTTCTAGCCATATACGTAATTGCTATGAGCGTTACCTATATGGCCTAAAAACATACTTTTTAAGTCATGTAGGAATGGGGGCAGTCCTCAGCTGCTAAATAGTCATGGCTGACAGGAAAACTGTTTGTTAATCACACCTCAATGGGAGGTAAATAATATTTTTTAAAATATGATTTACCCTTTATATGCACAAAGTCATCTCTGGGTGTGAATAGTGTAATCCATGAACCAACAAATGATCAGTTCTCTATACATCTAACTTACGTAATGTGAAAGATTCTATTGACTGAAATTTGTCCAAGGTGGAGCTGAGCTTTGGCCTCATGTGTCTCTTTGTTCATTCAAATGCAAACTTTTTTAATGAGTTTTTTGTTAATTTTCATTTCCTTCTTCCTTGCTTAGCCCTAGCTAACCTTAATTATATGATGTATGACGCAATTCATACCTGACTACAGGAGCAGCTTGTAGACAGCCTATTGGCACAGGAAACTCATAAACCACAAGGGATTTGGTTGTAAAGATAAGTTCTCACGCTTCTTAGTAACTTCATTTGTCTTGAATATTCAGTTCAGTACTGAGTGGTCTCCAGTCCCAGGTGACTGGTATGAGTTTTCCAGAACTTTGGCATAACTTCTTCTTGCAATAGGCCATCAATACTGGATCAATCGGTGTCCAACTGCTCTCAGCTATATGTCCCAGTTTCTTCTGTCTAGTGGCTTTATGTCTATGTGTCCCTGGTGTCTAGCAGCTTTACATCCCAGTAAATAGTATCCAGTGATCTGTGCCCTTGGTGTCCTCTGGTTTCAGGTCCCAATCCCTGGTCTCCTAAAGCCCAGTGTCCCAGATTCAGGGTCTAATAAACAGTTTCTGATGTTTAGCAAGTTTACATCCCAGTCCCTGGTACCTAGCAGCATTATGCCCTAGAACATGGCGTCTATTGGCTCATGTCTCTGGTGTCCTGTGGTTTCAGATTGCAATCCCTTGTGCTTAAAGGGAATGCATCATCAAAAATCATTTATTTTTTATAATGTTTTTATGTTAAACAAGAATTTTTGGTGTCATTTTTCTAATGTAACTTCCAGAGCTGTGCGGGCTGTGGCTGCTGGAGAGGATGATGGCAGGGGGACACTGAGGGACACAGGGCATTGGAGGGACACTGAGCATCCCCCTGCCATCATCCTCTCCAGCAGCCACAGCCAGCACAGCTCTGGGAGTCGGGTCGTGACATCACCATGTTATCCAGAAAGTGACATCACCATGTTATCCAGGAAGTGAAGCCTTGATGCAGTAGTAAGTGCAGGGAAGAAAGCACTTTATGTGCATTTCCTGTAATAAGTGTATATTGGGGATTTGTATATCTTTTAGGGGAAAGAGTCTGTCTATTGTCGTCTATGTCCATGAGTCTTGCCGTAAAGCATGTCACTAAATGCTGTTGAGAACAGCTTATGCTATTTGGCAGCCCCCATAACAATGTACAAAAAGTGAAATATAAAAAATAAAGTCATAAAATAGAAACAGATTAGAATAAAAGAACACGTTTTAGTATCTGATTCTAATCAGTAAAAGAAAATTTAGGTGACACATTCCCTTTAAGTCCCA
Organism: Dendropsophus ebraccatus; assembly: GCF_027789765.1. Taxonomy (NCBI): domain Eukaryota; kingdom Metazoa; phylum Chordata; class Amphibia; order Anura; family Hylidae; genus Dendropsophus; species Dendropsophus ebraccatus. The sequence continues at coordinate 37,491,924 of NC_091460.1, read as the reverse complement.
ATGTCTCTGTCCCTGGTGTCCATTGGATATATGTCCTAATCCCTGGAGTGAAAACGGTGGCTTTCCTATAGTCAGGTAATGGCATGTATCTATGGATGCACTGTGGTACTATAATGTATGTTCACTATTTTCAGGTCTTATTGGATCCCTCTTCTCTCTGTTGCAATTTATCTGCTCACCGCTCACTGGAGCAGCCTCTGATTATGCTGGAAGACGGCGAGTTATAATGATAACAATGGTAGGTGTGTGTATATACATATATATATATATATATTAGTAGCCACCCAGCTTTCTTAGAGGCAGAAATGTCTGGCTAGAATATCTCTTAATTTTATAGAAAAAGAGAACTCTATATACAGTAAAATGTTACATCAGTGTACAGAGTAAGCCCTAGTCCCATTATTGGGGTACAGATGTTGAAAGAATCTCAGTACATCCTAGGAACCCTGTGTCACCATGGTCAGGGCAGTGAGGAGGTGGGCTCCAAGTATAATGGTTGGTAAGACCCTTAGGGGTTGGAACCCATGTCTACCTGCTACTTCTACACCCCTATGGCTAAACCAATGTGGTAGAAAGGTTGTGAAGTTTTATCTTGTTTGCGTTAAAGTTTTTAGGATGTTGTTATTAGTTTATAGCTTTACCTCCTATCACTTCCTGCTGCTATCTTTTCCATGGAGGCAGCTGAATCCCCAGCATTCCTCATGGCCTTGTTACATTCACTGCTAATATCGGAATGTTTTTCACCAGTGATTTATGTCAGTAGTGTACATGTTTTATGCTTCCAACATATACATTACACCCATATGTTTTGCTAGGTCATAGGAAAGTAGAAAACCATATTATACAATTATTTAATGTATTGTGATTCAGGGCTGAAATGTTGTTCAGATTTCAAACACTGAAAGATCTTCCATGCACTTAGCATATATATATATATATATATATATATATATATATATATATATATTTATATATAGTAGGTGGACAGACAATAAGAACATTTATTTTGATTTATACATATATATTTAATAACCCAAGCATAACATTCACAATTACATTTTATTCTGAACAATAATACAAAAGCCCTTAAAGAGGTACTTCGGGCTGGGGGCTTTTTTGTCTATGGATCCTGCCCTTGCCACTAACTGGTTGAGCGAACTTGAAACGTCACGTCTCAAGCCCCTTCAGAGACCAGGAAGTGTCCGGGCAGCGCAGACCGGGAGCGGCGCGATCCGGGGCACAGCGCTGGAACCGGGGAGGTAAGGGGACGTCATTGCCCTCATCCACCTCCTCCCCGGCCATAGACAAAAAAGCCCCCAGCCCGGAGGACCCCTTTAAATGTTATCAACCCAGGTGCTCAAGCTGTTTACCATCACAATTTTCCCAGCTCTGAAGTCTGCCTCTTACGCTTCGACAAACATTTTTACACAAGTCTCTATGGGTATTAATTTCTTGAAATTCATCTCTTATGTAATTTTTAAAATCACCAGCACTTTTTGGTTTTCGACTATAAACTTTGTCCTTGAGTAGTCCCCAAAAGAAAAAATCCATTGGAGTCAAGTCTGGTGAACGTGCCGGCAAATAAATTGGGCTTCTTCAGCCAATCTATTTATTAGGAAATGTTTCATCAAAATACTTGATGCCCTAGGCAGAGAAGGCAGATGGCGCCCCCCCCCCAAAAAAAAATTAAAATAAAAATTATAAATCTGCATAAAAAAAGACATACACACATTTAATACAGGATGAAGATAAATTAGCATTATTAATATAAATAGTGTATAGCCCCACACAGTATAGCCCGCACACAGTGTATAGCCCCTTGTGTTAGCCTTACATATATAAAGTTAGTTTAGCCTTCCAGACAACAGTCTCTGCTTCTGTAGTGAGTGGCCATGCATTTAATATAATACATGGACACTCACTGTGCAGGGGAAGTATTGGTGGGCGGATCAGAGTAGCCTGAAAAAAAAAATTGAAAAAGATGAAAATTGCGCCCCCTGTCATTCATCACAAGATGGCGCCCTAGGACATCGTCTACCCTTTGTCCCAGCCCTGAGTGGGGGTCCAACCTCTAGGACCTTGTGGCAATTAGCACAGTGAATGAGCTTACTGGTCACTTACTGGTACTGTAGCTGGAACATGTTGCAATACCAGGAATAGCTGCTGCTATATACTATATACCCCATAAATGTCCATATATTAACATATATAGGAATTTATGGGGTATATATTATGAGATTTGTTGTTCCTTCACACAGCCAGTGTAAGATGATAAACTTTTAGCTGTCTGTAGTCACCAGTAGGTGGAGCTCATTGCTTACATATTTGTTATTGAAGTAAATGTGAACTGTATAATTCCCTATGCGGTGAGCTCCTGACAGTGGCAGCTCATTATTACTTGTGAGTTGTGAACCAGTTCCACCGAGAATACATAAATGCTTTGCAGAGCCAAACGCTCATTTGTATGGTGATTGAGTAGAGGAAGACTAATGTTCAGCCAAGAGCTACAGCATAATGGGTTTTCCAGGCAAATGTAAAATTTCATGTTATGCTTCTCTATGTGGTAATGCAATATATGAGTCCATCCTTACCCCCGACCCTCACTGCTCTTGCTATCAGACACCGGTCTCCGCCCAGCATCCCCCCCCCTGCTTTGCTCCTATCCTGCTGGCTTCTGATGATGCCCCACTCCCCCCGCTCAGCCCCCATACCATGAAGCTCAAAGCTATCACCCCCCACTGGACAGTTTTATGATAATATTAACAATAATATTTTCTGTCAGGTTGGATTAATTGTATCCTATGCCTTATGGGCCATCTCAAGAAGCTTTGGTGTTTTCCTTATTTCACGCATCATTGGAGGATTAAGCAAAGGAAATGTCAGTCTGTGCACAGCTATTATAGCTGACCTACCCTCCCTTAAAAACCGCAGTAAGGGCATGGTAAGTATACTGCATGGGGGGTATAGGGGTGGCTGGACACTATCTGGTCCTGTCCAGACTTAGCTAAATGTGATTCTGTACCAGCACCTTGCAGCCCCTGAACCACAAGAACCACATTGTAGAGGTACTCACACCGTTCACGATTTGGGGGTCTGCCTGTCTCCTGTTGCCGGCATTTAGAAGTCGGGGGTTCAGGGGCAGCAAGGTGCCGGTACAGAGTCGCTTTAAAGGAAATGTGTCATCAGAAAATGACCTATTGTTTAATTTTTCATTTTACTATCTATATTATAAAATACAGTGGTGCCTTGGATTACGAGCATAATTCGTTCTGGGACCGTGCTTGTAATCCAAATCCACTCTTAAACCAAAGCAAATGTTCCCATAAGAAATCATAGAAATGCAGACAATTGGTTCCACCCCCACCCCCCAAAATAATTATTTATTATTATGAATAACATGTAAAACAAAGGAAACAAACATTCAGAGACAGCAGAATATGTGATATTATAAGTTACTGTACAGTAATGGCGAGGATGGGAAACACAAGGGCTGAAAGAGACTGCAGGGAGTATGAAGGAGTGAACAGGGCAGATGTGAGCACAGTATAGCAGCGCTCTCTGTCTAGGGAGAGAGGGGTTACAGCTATGAAGAGATTACCTCCACAGTCCTGTCCCCTGATGTAAGCCCCAGCCTGAAGTGGATCTGTTATGATTTGGAAGGTGAGGGAGACTTCCTGGGTCAGAGTACAGGGCTGTAGACCCCGCTATGCAGACCATTCCCCTCCTCCACTCGCGCTCCCACCCAGTACAGGGAGCCCTTAAACCAAAGCAATGCTCTTAAACCAAGTCACAATTTTGAAAAACTGTGAGCTCTTAAACCAAAACGCTCTTAAACCAAGGTACCACTGTAATCCTAAAATCCCCCAGTTTCCACACTGGCCACTAAACCTATTTTTCAGAGCTCAGATTCCCCCTTCCTGTGGAATACTCCCATTCTACTGGATATGGTCTGTTCTGGACTATTGTACCTATGTCTGTACGGCTTCCTGTTAAGCACATCTCTAAATGCTTTTAAAGCAGCACAGGCAAGATGGCAGCCCCCATAATAATGAATAAAAAATAAAATAAAATACAAATTACAATCAGAAATAGAAACATATAAGAAAAAGAGAACACCTTTTAGTATCTGACTCTAATTAAAAAAAAAAAAAAAACTAGGTGACACATTCACTTTAAGGGGATTGGTATACGGGTAGCTTTCACATCAGGCCCTTCTGCCATACAAGAAAACATCAGAATTGTAAATGGCACATACCTTCTGACCTGAAAACTAACCCCATGTGATTTTATGAGAAATCTGATGTTTTACTCTTCATAGGCGATGATTGGTGTGGCCTTTTCCTTAGGCTTTACCTTTGGACCGATGGTCGGAGCTTACTTTGCAATGAACGCAATAAGTGGAGAGCTCTTCTATGTACGGCCGGCACTCCTCGCTCTCCTCCTCGCTGTTATCGATCTGGTATTCATCTTTCTACTCCTTCCAGAGACCCTTCCCAAAAAGAACAGGGTAAGGCATGGCCACCCGGAAAAGGGTTGACTGGTTGAGAAAGAAAAAAATTATTCTTTTAAATACCCTCATGGTAAATCTCAGTTAATAGGGGGGGGGGGGGTGTATGTTTAGTATCTCCTGCTATGGAGGACCTAGAACATCTACACCTACTTGGATGGTCCACTCTGTTTGTCTATAGTGTAAGGCTCTCTTGTCCTTGCACGGCCGCAGTGCTGCACACACCAGTAATAGATTGGCTCTTTGCCGTATGACATGAGGCGTGCAGGTTATGCCGCAGGAATGTGGGTGTTGCGGCTGCTGCATTTTTCTCAGACAGGGAAGAAACTCCATTCCTGATTAATCTGTGAATTGGAAGCTTTCGCTTAGCTGCAGGAATGTCATGGCACCTATGTGGGCTGCGGAGCTGGAAGATAACGTCATTGTCCCTGTAGATGTAATGGGGTTTCCAGCCTTATGGAGATAAATCATAGTCTTTGTATTGGTGAAAGCATGTTCTTTGTGTATTAATTCTTCACTGTGATCAAGATTCAGGTTTGCTGTAAGTAAATGAAAAAATACTTTTCAATTGTATAAATAATTTTGCTATTCCTGTTCTGATCACTGATATCTAATTTGGGGCTATCAGACTGTTGCAAAAACTACAACTCCCAGCATGCTGGTCTGGAAAGCCATAGGTTGGAGTTTCTATGCTTCTATTTATTGACAGATTTTTTTTTTCAGCCTTAGATCATCATTTTAACTCTCCATTTGTGCAGGAGCTATGGGCCTATCTTAGGTTACTTTTTTCACTTATACCTTACCTCTTCTGTTTCTATTTTCTAGGTTCCATCCATGATGGTTGGTTTTCAAGGGGCTACAGACCTCCTTAGCCCTGTGTCCTTATTCAACTTCTCTTCTGTTACAAGAAGAAAGGATTGTCCTTCTAAGGAAAGTATGTAAAAAATAAATAAATAAAATAATATATATATATATATATATATATATATATATATATATATATACATATATATATACAGAGATATATATATATATATATATATACATACAAACATATACACACATATACATATATACAGTGGTGCCTTGAATTAAAAGCATAGTTCGTTTTGGGACCGTGCTTGTAATCCAAATCCACTCTTAAACCAAAGCAAAATTTCCCATAAGAAATCACTGATATGCAGAAAATTGGTTCCACACCCCAAAAATAATGATTTTATATTCTGAATAACATGTAAAACAAATGAAACAAACATTTATGAGCAGCTGAATATGTGATATTATAAGTTACTGTAGAGTATAGCAATCAGCATGTGGAGTATAATGTATAGTAAGGGCATAAACCTGAAACACAGCAGCAGTTTGTAGATACAGGATGGAACTGCAGATCCCTATAATGTAGTGGCGTAGTACAACAGGCTAGAATAGAGAAGCAGGGCTGCTGTCAGAGGTCTGTGTGGTCACATGGCAGCAATGGGGAAGGGGGGTGTGCTCAGCATGGACCAATCAGGAGAGAGGGGTTAGGGGAGAGAGGGGTTACAGCTATGGAGAGATTACCTCCACAGTCCTGTCCCCTGATGTAAGCCCCAGCCTGGATCTGCAGAAAGTGGATCTGCTATGATTTGGAAGGTGAGAGAGACTTCCTGGGTCAGAGTACAGTGCTGTAGACCCCGCTATGCAGACCATGCCCCTCCCCCACTCCTCCCACCCAGTACAGGGAGCTCTTAAATCAAAGCAATGCTCCTAAACTAAGTCACAATTTTGAAAAACTGTGAGCTCTTAAACCAAAACGACAAGCGATTATTGTTTACCTATCCCCCTGTCCGTGATGCGGCAGAAGGCATTTTTCATGACGTCACAACTCGGGAGAAAATGCCCATTCTTGCTGATGGACTGGCTGCTCAGCCAATCAGTGACTGCAGCGGCATCCCGTCCCAGTCACTGACTGGCTGAGTGGCAGTCCATTAGCCGGGCTGGGCTGTGACGTCAGCTTTGCTGGAGATCCTGGAGCCTGGCGGGGGTCCCAGAGAGGCGTGGGGCATCGGGAGTGGTGAGTTGATATAGTTTATGTTTCTCCCGTGCCCTGCAATTTAACGTTTTTTTTCTCAAGGCCGGACTTCTCCATCAATTATCATTACAAAAATGAAAGTTCTGTAAAAGAATATTTAGCCGTGTTTTTCTAATCCGGGATAACTCCTTTAGGCTATGTTTACACTATGTATTTTTTCTGACAAGAACATCCGCTGTTGCCGAAACAATGGCTGTTATTGTCAGAAAAAATAACATAATTGAAATCATTTAAAAAAACGTCCGTTTTCCAAATGTCAGAAGCTTTGATCGGTCATGAGGGCGTTATGAAGGGGCAGCAATATACAATAATATAACACAGTATACACCACAAATGCATACCTATAGAGGCAGGGGCAGTTTGAGGGAGAGTTCAGAATATGTGCCCCCTTCAAAATGGTGACATTGTAACCAGTTAACTGCTTTAACTAAAGCAAACCACAACTCCCAGCAAGCTCTGATGTGCAACAGCAGCTGGTGGGTCAAATGATTAATAACTATTATTATTAATATTATCACCCCCTATTGTTATCTGGCAAATGCAAGGTTTCCACAGTTCCATAAATCAGATACTATATGACAGGGCAGAAGAGCATGTCACCTTGTGCTGTAATGCCTGTGGTTACCAGCAGGGGGTGCACTCATGGTATTCATTAGTGAATATTTTCTACAAATGGTTCAGTCACATACAAAAAGCCTTTTAATATATAACTAACATCAATACAACTGTAACTGTAATGACAAGATATAGTGCAATGATGTATATTGATTTATTATCACTATAGGCTACCATCATGCTGAACTATCTTGTCTATAGCAACCATTGGTTGAACTAAAAGTCTCAGAATGCCCAAATAAATACCCCTATCCATCACCTTATTCCATGTTAAACATCAGCATCTGTATTGGACATGAACCACTGGTTCTAGTGGAGGTAATAAGCTCATGTGTGTGTGTGTATATGTATATATATATATATATATATATATATATATATACCGTGTTTCCCCGAAAGTAAGACCCTGTCTTACATTAATTTTACTCCCAAAAGTCCCACCCTGCCTTACTTTCGGGGGAGGCCTTACATTGGGAAATTCCTCTACTGTTTTTCCTCCTAGTCATTCCCCTTCCTTTTTTCTGTCATTCCTCCTCATTCCCCCTGTACTTCTCATGCTTCCTCTCGCTCCTCCATATTCCTCTCCTGTATACATCCCCATTCATTTCCCCCTTATTCCTCTTTGATCCTTTGGATTTCTCATGCTTCCTCCCACTCCTCCTTATTCCTTTCCTATCCTTCTTCTTATTCATTCCCCTCCATTTCCCCTGTTCCTTCTCATTCCACAGACACACATACACACCTTACCTTTCTTCTGTCTCAACGCGATTCCTCTGCGGTACCGGGCTGACGAGGTGACGTTCGGCCAATCAGCTGCGAGCCGGCTGACTGGCCAATCGCAGCTCGAGCTGACTGGCCAATCGCAGCTCGAGCAGCAGGATGCGCCGCAGGCCATTTACTGAAGGCGGAATACGGGCGGCTCCTGGATGGAGCGAGGTACCGTAGCAGTTCCTGTACTTTCCCCAGGGACCCCACCCATATGCGGCCTTACATTCCCCCCTCCCAGCTACCCTGCTCTACAATCGGGGGGTGCCCTACATTGGCGGACCCCCCCGAAACCCTCACCCTGCCTTACTTTCGGGGGGGTCCTACTTTCGGGGAAACACGGTATATATATATATATATATATATATATATATATATATATATACACCCTAGTTTCTGTATACACCCTGCACCAGTAATATTATTTCTAGTAAATCCTCTTGGTGAAGATACTATATGGACCCTTTGATCTCCTCGACCACATACACTGATTCCACAGTCTCTGATACACAGTCTCTTCTATATGTAGGTTTGCAGAATCTCCGTGTCCTGGGCCTGGTCTATTTCTTGTACCTTTTCCTGTTTTCGGGCCTTGAGTATACCATCAGCTTCCTGACCCACCAGCGTTTCCAGTTCAGCAGGTAATCCATATTCTACTAGCTAGACTTATTTATATCCTGAGTTATGAAACAGGAAGCTCAGGATGAACATGGTAGAGAATGCACCAATGTGTGTAAATGTGTAATATGAACAAAAAATGGAAATATATAATAAGATAAATGGGAGGACTGCCGCCTCCTACAATGCAATCATTGAACCGAATTTTCATACTTTTTTCTACATTTTTAGCAGAAATTATTAGTTATTTAGATTGCAGTAATTTTCCTTTTTATACAGGATAGTTGTGTGCGCCATGTATATTGATCGGCAAACACTAATGCATCATGAATGTATTATCAGTCTGCCATACAGGGGATCCTAGTAATGGTTTCCTGTAGTTACTCAGGCTAAGTACCTGATGGCCATCACCCAGCTGAAGGAAATCACACAGCAGCAGTCAGCTATAATAGAGTATTGGGCCATACTTTCTCAGAATAATGATGGTATCCATGGGGCATTTACCCCAAGTCCTCTATTATTTAGGGTACCCATTCACATTAGACTAAAGTTGATGAAAACTCTTGCTATTAACCATCAAGAACATTTATCACATGAAATTTAACAACATATAATACAAATACACATGAACACTTAGAGATAGAGTCGCTGCCAGACTCCTTTGGCAGCTGCTTATCTCTTTGAGAACAAAAGGATTGGGCAGGAGAGATTCTCTGTTGGGGAGTATCTGGAGGTCCCCCATACCCATTAGATGGTCGACTAATCCTGCTGAAATAAGCTGGTTTGGCCAGGGCTGTAAATATAAGGGGTCTCTCCTCCCCAAATGAGGAGGCCAGTATTATAAAGTTTATTTTATTTTAAAGGGGTTATGCATCGCTACAAAAAAATGGCCCTTTTTCCCCCTCTCTTGTCTCCAGTTCAGGTGTGGTTTGCAATTAAGCTCTATTTACTTCAACGGAACTGAGTTCCAAACCCCACCCAATCTGGAGACAAGAGAGGGGGAAAGTGGCCATGTTTTTGTAGTGCTGGATAACCCCTTTAAATTGACAATGACTACACACCAATAAAGCATTGGCATATTAGTCCCATAGTCCAGAGATTCGGACCCCTACACCTCACCCCAGCTGTATGCAACTCACTAGAATCTGATATTGTCATTGATTCATGACGACAAAAATGAGAGTGAATGGGTGATCTGTATATGGTTCCTTTTTCATTACATAATGGCGAAGCTTCACTATACAGCGGCCCCTTCTCCCTCCATGTCCAGTGCTCCCTGCAGCAGACAAGCTGTAATATTCCTGGAATGTCACCCCGAGCGCTGCTCGTCTGGATTCGGATGAATTTGCTGCCCTGTTTTGTGCACCATTAGCAGAATCGGGTCTGCTGTCAGCTTATTCCTGAAATTCCATTATAAGTGAATGGGGTGGGATTATGTGTCACATAATGAGTTAAGGACGCTGCACCATCCACATTGGCTCATAGGCTTAACCCTTAACCCATTACTATTAACCGTTCCATCTCCGCTGGTCTTGTTTAAAAAGTTCTCAGTAGGGCGGGAGAGTTTGGATATCATTGTATACTACTATTATACACAAAAGAACATTACATGGCCACATAGATTACCGGACACGTAGCCAGGGTGAGGAGAAGCAGGATCAAGAAATGTGAAGTCGGCTACCATGGTGGTTAGCACTTACGTTGATGTACTTATCACTTACCCACAGCTTGGAATGCGTTCCTAATTTTCTTTTCTTTGCTATTGAAATACTGAGAATCAGCTTTACTAAGCAACATGAATTCTGCCAAATACTCTATACAAGTTCTGACAATGTTACATAGGTCTTGGGGAAAAGATACATATAATATTTTTCATAGAGCAGTCTGTGATTGCAATATGCTAACAAATTATTCTCTAGTATTTTAGTCAAGTGCCAAAAGAGGCGTGGCCAGACAGTTCCGGGCTCTGATTTCCCTGGGCCACGCCTCTTTGGCACTTCACATTACAATCACAGAAAGCTGAATGAAAGGAAATATGTGTATGTGTAATAGGTTCTTAAGACTTAAAGTGTCACTATCATTTAATTTTTTGGGAGAAATCAATAGTACAAATGATTTTAAGAAACTTTGTAATTGGGTTTATTAGCAAAAAAAATGCATTTTTATAATGAAAAAGCAGTTTGAAGCTCTCTCCCCTGTCTTCATTGTTCTCTTATGGAGGGGTTGAGGGAGATGAGGCACCAAAACAGGACAACAAAGAGTTAATTTACAGCTACATCACCGGCTATCTCCTCTGACAGTCAGCACTGACCTCTCTGACCTCTGAATACTGGCTTTCACACAGTTCCGGCTGAGTAATCCTTTGTTCTCTGCTGGCGACTAATCTCCCTCCTCCCCTCTCCATAGGTTACACAGGGCCCGACTGTGTAAAAGAGTCGAGATGTCCTGATAATGAGCAGTGGATGAGAGAAAGGAGGAGGGGGGAGGGGCCTTGGGAAAGTCTTTTTGAATGCAGATAATGGCATATTTGCCTAATAAACCCATTTACAAAGTTTCCTAAAATCGCCTGGACTATTGATTTCTGCAAAAAAAAAATAAAAATATTTAAACGACAGTGACACTTTAAAGTAGCGTATACTCAATACTCAAGAAATTTTGTGAACTGCTTCTTTAAGGTTTTAAGTTTGCACTTCACACTCTGTAAGAGACTGGCCGTTCCGTGACCCAGGCCGGGTCACGGAACGGCCGGTCTCTGCACAGATCATCCCGGCCGGTACTGCAGGATGATCTTTATGGCCGTAGTATTATAGAACACTCCACAGCACACAATGAAGCAAGCGGCCGGAGCCGCTCGCTTTATTGTGTGAACTGACAGAGCTTTCTGCAGCCGCAATTCACTGAATTGTGGCTGCAGAAAACTGACATGTTAGTTATTTGCGGGTCCGATCCCGGCCGGAGCGTATACAATGTGTAAAACCCTCCGGCCGGGATCCCATAGCAGATAGGGCAGTGTTCACAGGTACCGTATTTTTATGTAGTGTGAACATAGCCTCAGACTGTTAGTATTAGTAAATCTGGGCCTACATATTTGGATGCAGACTTTCCTGACATTGCTAAGTCCCATCATCCATGACAAGAAGAGTGTTTTTCCTAGATTTAGCTTTTTTTTGCACTTTCCCCATTCACAATTTAGGCTATGTTTACACAGAGTAAAAAAAAAATCTGAAAAATACAGCCGTAGTTTTCATTTAAAACAACGGACGTCGTTTTCGGTCACCGCAGTGAACACAGTTTTCAATGCAACAATGGCCGCAGTGTCCACACACAGCGTGCACTATGGCCGTTGTTGATTCGGCCATAGAAAAAAATTTAACTTGTCTGTTTTCTAAGGCCGCAGTTCGGCGAACAGCAGCTGTAGTTAACCCTCTGTGTACACAATGTATGGTTGTGCTGCCAGCCCTACATTGCATAGAGGGCTATGGCTAATTGGAGGCACACCCAAAGGTGCCCGCAATCCAAATAGAAATAAAATATTGTTCCTGAGGCTGATATGGCATGTAAAACAGCGGCTATTGTGTTACAGCGTGTGAACATAGCCTCAAAGTATACCTGTTGTTACAAAAAACTTGACATGTTAGAGAGACATGTCCAAAGTTTTTATCGGTTCGGTCATTTACATCGATTGAGAGAAAGATCCGGGAGAGGATGGTGCGATTGGGGAGAGGCCCGGGTCAGGATACAAACATGTGGCTTTGGGTGGAGATTTTTGGCTGTCCGGGGAACATCTGGAAATGATCAGACAGAGGATAAACACTATGGATGGCTCTGTAAATGTTCCCGGCTGTGCAGCCAGCCCCATAACCTGCACTGTTTGATTCTCTCTGGCAGCATGCAGCAGGGGAAGATGTTTTTCTTCATCGGAATTACCATGGCTGTGATCCAGGGTGGATACGCTCGAAGAATCAAACCAGGAAATGAAGTGAAAGCTGTCAAGCGGGTAACTATACGCTGATGTCATGCAGCGAGGGTGACGATGCCAGTATCCACCCGGTGCTATAACAACCTGTAGTTCAGCACATGGGGTGATGGGAGAAAAGAACTTTGGTTAGTGACTACACATCACCTGGTATCCCAAGATTTAAAGGGGTTATCGAGGTTTTGAAAAATATCGTCCGCTTTCTTCCAGAAACAGCGCCACCCCTGTTCTTAGGTTGTGTATTGTAATTTGGCTCCATTCACTTAAGTGGAACTGAGCTGTATTCCTCACACACAGTGAGGACAAGAGTAGTGCTGTTTTTGGAAGAAAGCGGCCATGTTTGAACCCTAAATAACTACTTTAAGCTTTTGCAGGAAATGAAAGTTCGATCATATATAGCGTTATACATTAAAGTTTTAGGTTTCTGAACACTCACTGTAAACTGAGATATTATGAGCTATATGATGAGGCCCTCACAAGGTAGAGCTGCTTTACCGGTCCTCATGGCAGCATGCTTCTCCCAAAAAATTTAAAGGAGGAGGACTTTTTTTTTTCAAAAGAGCTGGGGAAGAGGTGGCTGAACATAACAACATGCACTTACCTCCCCACCTCCAGCGCTGGAGTCCTCCACTCCGGTTCCTGTTCCCCCGGCCACTTCCTGGTCTGAGCAGGTACCCGGATCACGACCCGCCGGAACCCACTGGAGCCGGGGAGGTTGGTGCACGTTGTTATGTTCAGCCACCTCCTCCCCAGCTCTTTTGAAAAAAAAAAAAAAAAAAAGTTCGACTTCTCCTTTAAAAACATGATGAAAGCTGATTTCTCCTTCCAGAGTCACTATTTTGTTAGGGGAATCAAAAGACAAGTGACTGCAATGTTTCCACTAATTGACAGGGACTACTAATCATGCTGTACAGTGTGAGGACCTTATCAAACAGCTCCATATAGCTCAGCTTCCTGTAACCCTTTGGATGTGATTTTAGGATTCCAACCTTAAAATCTGTACTTATTGGCACCAGAGGTGATGACAGGTATCATAAGTCCTCGTCCACAAGTTCCAAGTGATATGGATACATAATGTGGCACCTATAGAAATCTATAGGTGCATACTGTACCTCTTTATACCTTATTATGTAATAGCATTTTTTTCGGGGCGATAATATGTTCGGTAGTATAATTGCCATATGGAGGCCCCATATAGCTGCACATGGATTGCTGATGGCATGTTAGGCCTTCCCGAGGTCTTATGTCTATTATAGTGAGTGATACATCTGGATGTAGATCTGGTCATGTCACCCTCCTGTCTCTGTATCTGTCACTATGTAGCAACCCTATACTGGTTATTACCTAATGGTGTAGGCAAACGCAAACTGGTCCAGCATTGAATCCATGCAATACCTTATTAATATCCTTTCTCACTATACGCCGTCTCCTCTGCAGGCCATTCTTCTTCTCATTCCAGCATTTCTGCTGATAGGATGGGCAAACGGCCTGACCATGCTGGGCTGCGGACTTCTCCTCTATTCTTTTGGTAAGTTCTTTTTATGTTGTCCCTTCTCTGCTGTATGGTTTTATATAGAGTATACAGGCATGCAGGATATAACTCCTTCTGTTAGAGATCACAAACATATAGGAAATACCATTACTGGTACATAGTAACATGAGTACATGAGCCGGACTATGTCATGACAGCTTGTGTCACTGTCGTTAAAATTTTTATTGCAGAAATCAATAGTCCAGGCGATTTTAAGAAACTTTGTAATTGGCTTTATTAGCTGGAAAATGCATTTTTATCATGAAAAAGCAGTTTGAAGCTCTCCCCTGTCTTCATGATTTTCCTATGGAGAAAGTAAAGGCAGCAAAAACAGGACAACAAAGAGTTAATTTACATTCACATCGCGGGCTCTCTCCTCTGACAGGCACCATGGACCTCTCTGACCACTAATTAGGGCTCTGAATAGCTCCCCTGCTGAGCAATCCTTTGTTCTCGGCTCTCAGCTGCCCGCTAATCTCCCTCCTCCCTCCTCCCCCCTCCCCCCCCCCCCCTCTTCATAGACCAGACTGATGAAAGAGATGAAAAAACAGTCGCGATTTCCTGATTCTGAGGAGTGGACAGCAGAAAGGAGAGGAGGGGGGGACCTGGGAAAAGGCTTTTTACATGCAGATAATGGCAGATTTGGCTAATAAACTCAATTACAAAGTTTCTTAAAATCGCCTGGACTATTGATTTCTGCAAAAAAAAAATTTAACGACAGTGACACTTTAAGGCGAACATTGCACTTTGCATTTTTTTTTTAAAGCGCTGCCCAATTCCCGCCATCTTTGCCAGTTTTTTCGATATGTAATAGGGGCTGCTTGGTGCACCAGAGGAGAGTCCAGTGCCGATGGATGGCACCGCTGGAATGCGCTGTATTGCATGAATTGGTGATAGCACATCCCATAGGCATTAATATGGAGTTGGTCCCCTCCCACTACAGGTATAACAGCTTCCACTCTTCTGGGAAGACTTTTGGAGGTGTCTGTGCACATTTTTGCCCATTCATCTTGAAAAGCATTTGTGAGGCCAGGCACTTTATGGAGCTTACTGTGGACCCACAGTCATGCGGAAACAAAGCCTACAATTGTCTATAATGTCTTGAAATGCTTAAACCTTAAAGGGGTTTTCTTGTGAAAATGAATAATGTATCATGCTGCCAAGGCTATGAGGAACATAACAGAGGTGTATACTTACCCATCCTGCTCCCCCCCCCCCAGCTGATGGTTATGAGGCCGCCCAGTGGACAGGAAATGACTGCTCAGCATAGACAGAATAGATCTCTATGGTTCCTAAACACTTCCACTTCTTAGTGATCACAACTGATGGCGAAAGATCTAGCAGGGAAGAAATGTCACGCACTGGCTTGTTGCAGCGGTGTCCCCTCTTACAGTACCGGGCCAGTATCACTCAGCTCTGCAAACCATTCTGTCACAAATGTTTGTAAAGGCAAACTGGTAGGGGCTAGAGTATATACACCTGAAACCAATGGTGTTGTCTATATAGAGCAGGGGTCTCAAACTCGCGGCCCTCCAGCGAAGCTTTGGCTGTCCAGGCATGATGGGAATTGTACCTTTGCAACAGCTGGAGGGCTGCGAGTTTGAGACCCCTGATATAGAGCATTGAGTGCTAGTGCTTCCTGTGTCAGCCATGTTGGTTTCTAAGTAGAGTTTAGCCTTCACTCATTTCCGTTTAGTTATACGCTCTTTATTGGGGGTTTCTTCTTTTTGTTTATACAGCTTTTACATAGGACAGAAGTAAATCCATTTTCTCACCCGCACCCTCCGGTACAAATCACTGGCTATAGTAGATTTCCCCTGGTGTATAATTAGGTGGCTCTCCGCCTCTTGTGCTGTTAGTTGATGGTAAACAGCACTCTTATAGGTATAATGTGTCCCCGTCTGTAATAACTGATCCCGATCCGGGGCCCCGCTTAACATCGCATTTGTTCAGCTAACACAGTAACTGGGACTTGGAAACGGGCCACTCGTATACGCCCCACTCTGCTAATTTGGAACATATGACAAAGCCGTTCTCTGCGAGTCTTCCTGTGTCTTTGTGCTGGTTTTAGAGCAATAATCGTCCTGCAGTTCCCTTGAAACCATTTATTACTGCATCAAACAAACACAGAGCGGCATGATGCCCGAAAGTCTAACATGTTCTGGTTTTGCTATTTCAGGAGTGAATTTCACTTCAGCGCCAGTAGGGGGCAGTATAAGCTTTACTTGTACTAGATTATTCATGGCTGTGCTGCTCTTGAAATCTGTGAAATCTTGTAGAAGTCATTACATAGAGATTTCTATCACATACAATCTTTGTTATATCTGTATCAACCACAAGCTATATACTCATGAGAAGTAGACAGGGGTTAGTGATGCAATAAAGGGATATCATCATTGCCATAAGTATAAAAAGTATAGGTGTAAAGCTCATCAGAACTCTGGGGGGGAGATTTATCAACCAAGGTGTAAAGTGATATTGGCTCAGTTGCCCCTAGCAACCAATCAGATTCCACCTTTCATTTCCCAAAGAGTCTGTGAGGAATGAAAGGTGGAATCTGATTGGTTGCTAGGGGCAACTGAGCCAGTTTCACTTTACACCGTGTTTGATAAATCTCCCCCTTTTGTTTCTATTGCCTTTTCAGGCTTATTTTCCTAACCCTATATATAGGCCTTATACGCTGGTGCAGTGACAAATTAATCTAGTAGAGATTCCTATAGTCTTACTGCTCTTACAGTAAAGAATCCCCTTCTATGTTGGTGTAGAAGAGGATAGCTGACTGCTGGGACCCCAGCAATTTCAATAACAGGTCCCTACTGACGGAAGTCTCAGGTTTCTGCTCTTGAGATTATGGCGATCCCAGCAATTTGAAATGACCCCTTTTAAAAGGTCAGATATTTTCATATACAGTTAAACTTCTCCAAAAGACCACCTCCATTGTTTTATACAAACCATATACCATGGACGCTAACTATACTGCTATAAATCCCTATTTATATACCATAGTAGGGAATTATATTATAATATAGACCATCCCATTATATAGTGTCTATAATGTAAGTATGCTGCTTGACATATATAGATAAACTTTCTCTCTTATGTGGTTTCTCTCTTTTGTCTTCCAGCGGCAGCCATAGTGGTTCCATGTTTATCCTCATTGGTATCAACTTATGGTAAGTGGTAAACCGGCCTCATAGACGATTGTTTGAATTAGTTTTGCTGACAATAGTAAAATAAAAAAAACAAGCAGCATGAACGATTATGGGGCTTATTATATATACATCAATAAGTCACGCCCTAGGCAGACACCTACTATGCCTATCCCTTGTTTCAGCCCTGAATAGTATGCATGGTCAAGGAGGGATTGTGGGAATTTATTAAGGGCCAAAATACCATTCAGCCTAATGGTGGTTTTACACGGAACGATTTATCGTTCGAATTTGCACGATAACGATCAAATTCGAACGTTAATCGTACGTGTAAACGCAGCGAACGATCAAGCGACGAGTGAGAAATCGTTCATTTTGATCTTTCAACATGTTCTCAAATCGTCGTTGATCGTTCGCAAAAAATTCGCAGATCGTTCCGTGTAAACAGTCTTTCAACAATTTCACCTATGTGTGAGATAGGCTTAAGCGATCGCAAAACTATTTTTCCGTACGATGTATTGTTCCATCTAAACGCTGATCGTTATAAAAAAAAACACTGTTCATTCAAAATCGTTAATCGTGCGATCGGGCGAATTATCGCTCCGTGTAAAACCACCATTAGTTATCATTAGTGCGTTCGATTTGTAAGCAAAATTGAAGGATATAATGGGTTAAATGCATCCGATCTGTCATCTGTGTGTACACTGTGGGCTATTCATACCGCAATGCCAGCCAGTGCCTCATCCATCTGCTAGTGACAGGCTGCTTTGCTGCACATTTGCTCTGTGCTGCTGTATCAATCCTATTAATAGACCGTGTCTGTGATTTTTAGGATGAGATGTTGTATGGTGGCAGATCCTGATTTATAGAATATACTAATGTATAATGAAGTGCACAGAACCTAATCCTGATATATATATATATATATATATATGAGAAAGAGAAAAAAAATAGTCGCGAGTAAGTGAACACTATACAGCACTAACCAGACAATCCGCAAGCCCCTGACACCCATGTAAAGGAAATAGAGTCGTAATGAGAGGACACATGAAAAGTATAGGTGTAAGGTTACATATGTGCCACACAAAGTCCCCATGGGTGTGATCTGTGGGGACTCACTGGACCTCCATGCTCCACTCACTGAGATTTTTTAGTCTTTTACAGTCCAAAGTCTACAGGACGGTACATACCTTTATAGTCTGATTAGGGCGATGCATTGATTTTATTGGATTGGCCCTTACCCTAGTGTCTCTACCTGCTATTTCTGCATAATTCACCTTTAGGCGGCATGTTATCATTTGTTCCATCTCCCTATCAGCTATACCTATGTCTGCAGCTGTGAGCGTGATATAGAACTGACAGATTCCCTTTAAAATCTGCATTATAGCCCAGAGCTGCATTCATAATTCTGCTGATGTACAGGTTCACATCTCATGATAAAGTACCTGTTTGTTTAGAGATTTGTCCTTAGGACAATCATTGTACAGTCATGTTAACTATGAAAAAGTATCTCTGTAGTGCAGCATGAAGCACTACAGGTTTAGGGCATCAGTAAGGCGAGGACGTCTGTCAACCAGAAGCTGTCAATGAGTTTTATTAGCACCATGCGAGGCCAGTCCAGAAGTTAGATGGTTCCTGTGTGTCCCCCATATAATACTTCTATAATGTGTCAAATACTGCTATTACTCCACGTTTCGTGGAAGGGACACGAGTTATGTGTTAAAGAGGTAGTTCACAAAAAAAAATCTTTCAAATCAACTTGTGCTGAAAAGTGTTAGAGATTTGTAATTTACTTTTATTAAAAAATCTCAAGTCTTCCAGTACTTAACAGCTGCTGTATGTCCTGCAGGAAGTGGTGTATTCTTTCCCATCTGGAAAGCAGGTGAGGTTTTTTTATGGGGATTTGCTACTGCTCTGGATAGTTCCTGATATGGACAGAGGTGGCAGCAGAGAGCACTGTGTCAGAAAGGAAAGAATACACTACTTCCTGCAGGACATACAGCAACTGATAAGTACTGAAAGACTTAGGGTTTTGTTTTTGGTTTTCATGGAGATATAAGGTCAGTATATACTCTTATATTGAACTCTCTCTATGATATAGTGGGGGGACTGCGTGCACATTGCACTTTATAGATTCATTACTTGCTGCGTTTTTATGGTCCCTCTTGATATACTGTGTTCTCCTACATGTATGCCCAGTGCCATATGTCTACTGTGTTTGTAGCTTTTGCTTGTATAATTATGTAATCTTATGGTTTATCCCCTCTGCCTCCCTTGGGGTCTGTTTCTATGTACTCCCTTGTCATTGATCTCTTTTAATATTTTTTTTATTATGTGGAATTATTAAATAAAGAATTATTGATATACTATATATAATCTACATGTCCAGCATCTTTAGATTTTTTGTTTTCATTTAGTACATGCACATGTATGGACTAGATACTATTTAAAGGGTTTCTTTGTTGTGGTAATTACTTTCTAGGACTAGTTGATCTGAATTTTTTTTCTTGTGAACTACCCCTTTAATATGAAGCTTGTTGTGCCCTGTGTGACATCTTGTATCTCTTGCTTTCCCCAGGCTCAGCCAGTCAGAAGGGCACAGTGATGGGAATCCTGCGGAGTCTGGGGGCTCTGGCCAGAGCTGTGGGGCCTATCTTATCAGCAACATGTGAGTGTCCGCTCTATACTTAGCTCAGGAGGATTAGATTAGACCTGAATTGTGCTGGTGTTGGGAGAAGCATCTTCTGCGCTTCTCATGTCACTGGTGGGCTGGGTGTGTCGGCTCTGGAGAGGAGCCAGGATTAATGGAGAACATAAAACAGGAAATCATCAGTCAGCGCAAATCTGATGCGTCATAACTAAACATCAGTCCAGGAGAGTAAATCATCCGGTGTAAGAGTTAATGGTTGTTTTGACAACATCCATCTCTCACGGGAGGTCTCCACCCAGTGTGCTCCACATTCACCTCCATCATGGAGAATAATAAGAGGCCTGGTGATCCTTGTAATCCAGCTCTTTACCATATGTTACGCAGCACCACAGCAGAAGGATGTTTGGTTAGGATATTCTGAGTTAATACATCTGGGATCATTAACAGTCTATTTGTTCTAGGTTTATGCTGTCCTATATAAGGGTAACATAAACTAGCGACAGAGAAGCTGAATACAATGATGTATCACTGTTCTGTGTAGCTGATTCGAAGGTATCATCCTGAATAGCTAGGAGTCTGAGCACTGCACACTAATCCTCTGCCTTATGTGCGTGTGCTCAGTAGTCCTAGATATTCATGAGCACCAGCTACCTCTGCCAATCAGCTGCTGGTTTGCAGTTTTCTATCTATACTGTATATAGGCAGACAGCTGTCAATCAGCAGTGACACAGCATATGAGGAGACTTGCTGAACAGAATGATATAAGTAATACACTGTTCTGTTTAGCATTTCTGCTACCATCATTTAAAGAGTACCTGCCAGCACAGCGGCAAAGAGAACTCCCAATCCGGAAGTTCGGGTATCCTTGGTAACAAACCACACATGATAGAAATGCATGCAACCTCCATTCTGATTCATTTCCATTATGTATGGTTTGTTACCAAGGATACCCGAACTTCTGGATTAAAAGTTGACTTTGCCACTGATCTGGCAGCCGCTATGCTGGCCGTATCAACCTAGTGACGTATTCCTTTGAAACACTGTGTAATACCACCTTTTTGATGACCATATTCTATGATGGGGCACAGAAACAAGGGAAACCTTGACTATATGTGGAGCAAGTGAAAGACGATATAAACGCTTCTAATTGACCCCTGGCTTAAAAGTCTGCAGTAAAAACAGTCAGTCATTCATAGACATTGTCAAGTTTTGATTGGTCACAATGTGACTGTCAAGCCCCATCAAGGTCACTAGAATGAGTGGGGAGAAGCGCTTAGCTAAGTGGTTTTCTCCCTGTCTCTCAGTGAAGATGGACACCATAGTCTGTCCTCTGTAGAGAGCTGCAATGTGGAGAGAAAAGCGCATAACTGGGCGCTTCTCCCAGCTCGTTTCAGTGATCAGTGGGTGTATGAGCACACGGATAAGGCAAAAAAAAAATTAAAAAAAAAAATTTCAGACCGCTCTCTTTTCTGATCCCACCATACACATGAATGTTTGACTTGCCTTAGTGTTGATGTTTTCTGAATGGACACGGTAGGTGTAAATGGATTTAGCAGTTAAAATCCAACATGGCCACTTTCTCCATCAGGTTCCACTGAAGTTAGAAGGTTCGGACAACCTTTTCTCTAGGTTTTTGTATGGGAGCCTTTAGTGAATGGTTCTCAGTTGCAGGGGAGTGTTTACCTGTGCTACCTGTATAAATTACTGTTTCCCCCGACAGTATACTGGCTGATCGGAGCCGAGGCCTGCTTCACCATCTGTGCAGCTTCATTCCTGATCCCAATCATTTACCTCAGACGTGTGAAACTGATGAGAAAGGAGGAATGAGAAGATCCCGGGATATAAAAAGCTCTGAAGACCACTGCACTATAGAGGATGGCTGTGTACACGGCCAAACACTTAAAGGTTGTTTTTAAGCCCTTATAGGGTGTGTAACTATGATTGGGATCACCTGTCTGAGATCCCCCATATTAGCTGATCCGTACAGGTCTCAGTACTGGAACATCTTTTCCATTTTAAAGTGGCTGCCATAGATGATCACCAATTTGGAAATTGGATACTTGCCTTGATAAACACTGTGGCTTCCTGGTTACAGCCAGATGATCAGAGGCTCAGGAGCTGCTGGTAATTCAACTTGGATCAGTAAACATCAGCTTGATCTATGAAGATAAGACTCGCATCTAAGTGTTGTAAAAGAATGAAACTTTGGTAATGTCACACAGGTACAACCTTTGCTGTCACATATTTTAAAGGGGTTATCCAGCGCTACAAAAACATGGCCACTTTTGCACTACACTTGTCTCCAGATTGAGTGGGGTTTGAAACTCAGTTCCATTGAAGTAAATGGAGCTTAATTGCAAATCACACCTGAACTGGAGAGAAGAGTAGGGCAAAAGTGGCCATGTTTTTGTAGCGCTGGATAACCCCTTTAATTAAAGGGGTTCCCCCACTTGACGTTCCGCCACTCCCATAGGCTCCATTCTATGGTGGATTCCGTTGTCCGCCCCCCAAAAAATGACGTCACTTCTTTGGGTGGACGACGGAATCCGCCCGACCATAGAAAGGAGTCTATGGGACAGGTGGATAGTCAAGCGGGAGTGCGCACTGAATCTGCAGCAAGTTATCTGTATGATTTTCTCAGTGTGCAAGGGTCCTTAGATGGAACGGAGCTTAAAAACCACACCCAAACTGAGGACAGGAGCTGTATCTGGAAGAAAGCAGCCATGTTCTTCTAACTCTGGACATAATACCTCTTATTAGATCAATATCCCGTGTTTTATTATACGGGCACATAGGTTAACTATTAGTTACCTGGCTCTAGGCATTGATAGTGGTTAGTCCATAAAGTTACAGAATGTTTTGTATAGTGACAATCTTTACATGATGTTCTAGTCAGGAAATATACTTTGCACGTTACGCTATAGACACACTTGATGAGCTTCATGACCAAAAAAAAGAGTTTTCCCAAGAGCATTGATGTCTCCCTTCAGCCTTTTATGTGGTTGAGTCCCACCCTATAAAGCGGCACTGGGAGGTCTGTGCACAGCACAACTAGATAACATGTCATTGTGAGAGCATAAACAGGAAGGGGAGAGGGGCCGTTGGGGGATACCAAACAGCCAAAACGTATAAAGAAAAAAAACAACTGAGCTCTGGAAGGTATATAATACTCGCTTTTTACACATTAGCTTAAAAAGTATAAAAATAGACTATTTCAACCAACACAGTCATTTCACCAGATGTACTTTTACAATGAACGATCACTAGCTGATCCATGGGAGACTGTCGTCATGTGGAAAGAAGGCCACAGAGCTTAAAACGTTTGGCTGATAATTGGTTGGAAGATCTTTTATCCATAAACAATCTTTATGGTAAGAATGTTCTTGGAATGTTCCCAAAGAGACTGGTCATGCGTCACCCACTTTCAATGAACATGTTATCGTCAATATGGAATATACTGGGTCGTCAAATTTAAAAGTGAAAAAAATTATATATTATATATTTTATCTACCTGTCCTACCAGTACCAAGCAACATTTTCTGGTTTGATCTTGCCACTGCTCAGCCAATCACTGGCCATAGTAATGGCCTGCCTTAGTCAGTGATTGGCTGAATGTGCGTTCCACACAGATGGAAGCTAAGCTGGGACCAGTCTCTGCTTAGATGGATGTACCATGACATTGTGGCAGGCAATTCTCCCTCCCCCCCCCCCCCCCCCCCCCCCCAATAATTTTTATGGTACCCTGTGCCCATGGACAAAAATCTTGTGTCACTGAGGTAAATGCTTTAAGGTATTTTAGGAGGCTGGATCAATTGGGGGGGAAAGGGGGGGGGGGATCATGGTTATAGCCCCCACCCAGGCCATAAGGACTGTATACAACGCTATACAGTGTTCATGACACCCTCTATATTCGTAGGATGGTATCAATGTAGTTGGGTAGATGATGTCATTGTACCTTCTGGATACCAATAGGGACCCCAGCTCATGCACACCCACCACCATCTACTAGCACAAGTCATTGACCGGCCAGAAGGTAAACCTCTACTTTTCCACCAGACGTCCATTCTGTATTTATTGCGGTCTCTCTCTGTGCAGCTTTTGGTTTTCAGCCAGATTCCTGTCATCAGAACAGGCTCATGTAGGAAACCCATAAACTAGGAAAAAAGAGTTGGTATTTATGTTTCCATAGACGGCAGCAGAACTCTATGTTATCAGAGGAGACAGAACCTGATGGGAAAACAATAGCGGTGAAATGAAATAACAGGGAACAGCTGTGGAACTAAAGTTCTGTTGTTGTTAGAAACCGCTGAGACCTGTAGTACCAAGAGGTTTACATGCAGGTAATGTTTTATCAAACATTACACATTCACACAAGGTCCTAAACATAATCAAGGTTTCTTCCATGTCAGTATACAGTAACCGAGTGTGCACCAAAGAAGCTGGAGAGGACAAGTGCTGTTTCTGCAAAGACTGAGCACACAGGGTTAATGATACTGACAATATTCTACAAGGATGACTGTGCTAAATACACGAAATTCTGCTAAATTCTTCTCATTCTTGGAAATAAACACAACAAATCAATTTGTTTTCAGCAAAATTACTGTCTGTATTGTTAGGAGAATAACTTTTGTATTCTTTTCTATTTGTGCTGTCTTTTATACAAATTTATATTGTGTATTTTTATAAAAGTTACCTCTTGGTGACGATTTTTGTTTTGCTAGCAATAAACATTTATCTTTAATTTATTTATTGACGTGTATTTTTATTTTTTTTAAAGCGTCAGGGACACTAAGTTTTTCCTTGAGGAATTTGTCTCATAGCGAGACACAGGAGGTGGGCAGACAGAATTTTTGTAATGTGCAACAAAACACGATCAGAAGAAAATAAAAATTAATGGAGGGAAAGCTGAATTATAGTTTTTTTTAAATAACAGTTTGAGCACATTATTTGAATTAGTGGTATTCATCTGTCACTGTTAAAGGGTTTGATCCAGAAACAGCACCTCTCCTATCCTGTGTGGTTTTACAGAAGAGTTCCATTAAAGTGAATAAACTGAATTGTAATACTACACACAACCAGAGGACAGGGGTGGTGCCGTTTTTGCAAGACAGTAGCTATGTTTTTTAAAGCGGACCTGTCAGTAGCTTTTTGTCAATAAAAGAAAAGACTGTGTACGGTAGGACTTATCCTGAGTCAGGAGATAATTCTTATTTCAATCCATCACTCCAGCCCCAAGATATAAGATTTAGAGGGTTTTATATAAATCAGGCAGTAATGCCCACAGGGCATTCCCTGAGTTGCAAAAGCCCAGCAAAGTTCACTGAATGGGCGTTTGCATTAAAAGGCATAGAGACGTTTGTTAGGAGAAAAGGGTCTGAATGTTGTGGGACTTCTGCAGCTCATGGGCTTTATCTCCCAATTCGCGAAAACAATTCTAAAGCTTATATCTCAATGCTGGCAGTGGTAAGAAGCCCTATTGTACACTGCATTTACTTTAGTTAGCAATAAGCTGCCGACATGACTGCTTTAAGGTTAATGGGCTATCCAGAGGACAGACCATTAATATCAGGACCCAGATGATCAGCAGGTTAAAGGGACTATGTGACACCCCCATGCTTCTTATTCTGAACGGTGTTCAGACAGAACAACAAAGACAATACTGTTTTGCAGAGTAAGCAGCACTGTAAGTGAGCCGCTTGTAATCAGAAGCAGTTTTCCTTTGCATAGTAAATGCTCAGTTTAACATTATGATACTCCTTTGGTTATAACTGGATTGTAAAATAGCAGGATAAAAGTTAATGCTCTAAGAAAATAAACACACGTTTTCTAAAGCTACAGATCAGGCTATGTTCCCATACAGTATTTTTGGTAAGTATTTTGCCACCAAACCCAGAAGTGGATTGAAAATACAGGCTATGTTCCCACAATGTTAAAAATGGAGAGGATGACCGCTAATGATGGCAAATAATGCTGTTATTTTAAAACAATGGCAGTTTTAAAATAACGGTAATTATTTGCCATTAACCATTAAATTACGTCCACCCATTCGATTTTAGCACTGTGTGAACATAGCCTTTCTGTGTTTTCAGTCCACTCCCGGTTTTGGTGGCAAAATACGGACCAAAAATACTGTATGGGAACATAGCCAAGGGCGGACCGACACACTTGATAATCATGCAGGGTGGGCTGCATGGACATAGTTATGTCTGTGCAGCCCTTGTTTTAATCAGCTGTCAGCCACTCATCACCTATTACACGGACAGATGTGCGACTGGTGTTTGTTGATTTTTAAAGCGACCCTGTCCCCACAATCTGCCCCCCCCCCCCCCCAAACCACTTGTACCTTTGGATAGCTGCTTTTAATCCAAGATCTGTCCTGCAGTCCGTTTGTCAGCTGATGCAGTTATTGTCATAAAAAAAAATGAATTTTAAAATTGCAGCCCCGTGCCCTACAGGCGTATCTGTGCCCTAACTTTGCACCACCTCTCCGTCCCTCCTCCCCACCCTCTTCATCATTAGGAATCCCACTGGAACATTTACTTCTGTATGAACATTGCACAGGTGTCTTAACGATCCAGCCCATGTGCCGTGGTAACACAGGTGGGGAATAGGAAGCAATCTGCCTGGAGCATTCCTAATGATGAGGAGGGCGGGGAGGAGGGACGGAGGGGTGGTGCAAAGTTAGGGCACAGATACTCCCGTAGGGTACAGAGTCGCTGAATGATCAGCTGAATGCTCTCTATTACACAAGATGATATTTGCCTGATTTGGCAGATAATTCCCCTATGTAATAAGACCTATACACGTCAGAGTGTATGTCCAGAGTTCACCTCTCGCTTGTTTTGCAAACTCTGGACTTACACTTTAATGACAATATAGGCCTCAGACATTAACTAGGTGTGGATCAATAACTGGAGATAAATAAAAAAAAAAAAAGCTTCACATCAGGAGTTTAAACAAAATTTATTTGTGAGTAAAATAAACAATACAAGGAAAGGAAGAAAAAAAAAAATACATGACCCTTTTAAAAAGTATCAATACATTACCATACTAAACTGTGATACAAAGACCTGGAATTTAACTCATTGGAAAATAAAGATGTTTGCAAATAAACCCCCAAAAAGTTATTAAATCAAAATGTGTTTAAGTGAGAATGAATTTCAGTGGGTCCTTACGAATAATAGCTGAAGGTCCCTGTCCTATAGTCAGTGAGGGGAGGTGAGGAGTTATGCATTACTTACATACTGGGCAATAGTCTATGGGGGAAGTGATGGCGTAAATTTATCCAGTAATATTTGTTACATCAAAGTGCAATATACTTCTCATAGGTTTTTAATTGAAGAATATAGAATTTATCTATAGGTATCCAGTTATAAATGTTCATAGTATTATGTTCAGAGCTTAAAAACTGAAGATATTCCAGTTTCCAGGTCAAAGGAAGCCGGGATATGAGATGTGACATCTACAATTGTTGGGACATAGTGGCTGTCATATCTCTGCTTCCTGATCCTGGGGAAAAGGGGAGTGAAGCACTGGGTGTAAGATGAAGTCAGTGTTTTCAGGGCTTGATGCTTGTTTCCCCATCCTAAATAAAAGCTAGGTAATAATGCACTGTAACAGATTATATATAAATACAGGACCCCCCCGATAGGAAGGTGCAGGGTACATTGCTGAATAACTGGAGTGCACTTTTCTATTTGAGGCCATACAACAATCCCTGTTATTGGCTTCATTCACAGTATTTCAGGGCTAAACTTTTGAGATTTTAGGTGCTCTAGAGATGGATTATAAGAAGCAGAGATGAATTACTTCTTTTGCATGGAAGACTCAAGGCTTGCAAACACGGTTTTCTACATAGAATAATTTCATGGCTGGGAAACCTTTGGCTTGCGGCACATATGATGTTCAGCAAACTGGCTTCTGCCGCTGTGTGAACCCAACATTACAGGCGGAATCTCACCTTTGTATAATGAACATTCCAGGTTGTTGAATGCAAAAAAAAAAAAGAAAAAAAAAAATGATGTAAAAGTTGAGATGGTACCTAGAAAACAAGTTATATCCTTCAACTCAACTCTGAAACAAAGACTATACCAAAAAGTGCACCTGTGGCCTACAAACAGCCTAGGCAATCCAGCTATGGGGGGTTAAATTCTTGTAGTCCATCAAAAAGGTGCTCAGTGATGTCACTAGCACAGTGGTCTACAAGGCAGCTGTTATATGACTGCAACTCCCAACAAGCCTGCAGACCAACAGGGTTGATAAGACTACACTCCCAGCAAGAGTCTGGTCCACAATATGGCTGCCGTCAGTGAGGGTGTAGGTAACAGGTATAACTATTAGTAAATGCAATGGTCTATTGTTCAGCATCAGTATGGATAGTGTAGATGTGTCTGACCGAAGGTGCATTCACATTTTGGTTATTAAGACAATGGCACGCAGTGATCTACCTAGCGTAGCTGCTTTACTTCCAAAAGGAATGTACATATTTTCATGTAGACATGGTTTACCGTATGAAGCAAAGAGGGTGACGAGCGACTGCAGCGACTATAGGAAAGGGCAGCTACTATCATCAGAGATCAGCCGACAAAGCATACTCCTATTTCCTGACAGAATTTAGGGCCATAGGAGGAAACATGTCTGATCCCAATAAGATAGGCCAGGGACTGGATACAGTCGTATAATGTGTGCAGTGTTATATATGAAGTGAATGCACCTTCTTAGTTCATATCCATCCTTTACAACAGGAAAGGGAATAGAAAAAGCTGTGCAGACAGATGGACAGGGGGTGGGGGGAGTGGACTAGGTATTCATTCCATGTCTTTAAGGCAGCAGCAGTTCCTAGTGATATAAAAAGAACACAATTATGCCAGCAAATAGCTATTATCAGCTAGAATTAGACAGCGAGAACAGAGTCGACTTGGGCCAGCTAGGAAAGGGTTACTGGAAACACTTGCAACTGGAAGCAGCTCAGTGCACAGGAATGGGATGACGGCAAGGCTGCTAGATAAAAAGGATGGTGACGCTTTAAGGGAAGGCCCTGTGATGTGGTTTAGTCATTCCCCTATGGAGCAAAAGCAGAAGCCCATTATTTACAAGAGGCATGCTACGGGAAGCCATCTTTATGGCAGGAGGGAGTGCAATAAGTAATATACAAACTAAATAAAAAATAAAACAGGAAAAGGTAAAAAGGACTGTAGGGACATCTACACGGTGTGAGGTGAACAGTTTGGAGTGGCGAGCCGCTGAACACACAGGTTAGCACCTTACATGGAAGGAAACATTTTCCCGGGTTAACCTTTTCACAGTCAAGCTACAACTAGCAGGTTCAGTTATTGTGGGTTCTTGCATTCCTTTATATAATGAAAAGACAAACAATACGATCGGGTACATTCTAGTGGTTACTGAACTGACTTCTCAGAAACATGACAGTGCTCCTGCAGCTTTTTAGGACTCGCTCTTCTTTTTGTTCTTCTTCAGGAAGGAAGGCGTGCGGAATTTCTTCTTCTTTTTGGAGGGGGATTTTCCTGGAGACTCGTCGCTGCCTGCGTCTGCCTGTGCAGTATCTGCTGCTTGGGCAGCCTCTGCCTGTGCCACTTCCTCCGCTGCTGGCGTGGCGGGAGGAGGCTCAATGTTCTGAGGTTCAGGTTCTTTAGCTCCTTCAGGAGAGGTGGTGGTCTCTGGTTGGACCTGTGGGTGGTCTTCTACAGAAGCCTTTTCTTCTTCATTTGGTTTAGTAGGTGCTGGGAAGCAGAGGGATTCGGAGGGCTCGTCTGGAGTAAGGTCGGGAAGAGTCTGCTTAAAGGTTGCGGCATCACTGTCATCTCTGTAAGTCTGTTCGTGCTGGGATTCTGGAGAGGGATCAAACACAAAAAATCAGTAATGGCCGCCACTTCATATACTTTATACAGGACAGGAACGAAGTTGGGGAATGTTATTACACACTTTCAACATGGGTAATGACTCAATGAGTCAATGATCAGAGGGCATCATATTCATCAGGAGAAAACAATAGTCTTTATTTTCTTATTAAGCGTGGACAAGTTTTACATCTTTTTCCATGTAAATTTATCAGGAAGTGTGTAATACATTCACTATACGCATTTCAAAAGAAAAAGGAAGAAGCCGACAACTCCCAACCCAGTGTATGTTAAAAGCCAGTTAAACATCATGTACAGAAAGAAAATCACTTTGACGTGTCTTAGGATTACTGACTCCATATTAGAAACTGGTTAGGAGTAACTAAGAATTGGACACATGATAGGACTGAATCATTGATGTAGAATGAGGTTAGTTCTTTAACCCCCAACACCCACCAGTTAGGGGAAATAAGGAGCATTAGAAATCATAGGAAATGCTGCTGTCCTTGCTATGTTCTGTTCCCTAGCGCAGAAAAAAAAAACTTTGATCATCCTCACATATACCAAATTCTACACCCAGAAATAGATTTGTCAGCGTTACTGACACTATACACATAGTATTACCGCACTGAGGAGCATTACTGATGGCAAATGGTCCTTTCCTATCCAGACCCAGGCGTAACATCCATCATGTGCTATGCTATCAATGCTCCTCCGCTGCAGTGTAAGCAGGTATAACAATACGGGAATGTGGTTTTTAAAGAGGTACAATCCCACTTTTGGACAAGCTAGACACTTTAGACCACTCTCTTTCACACCAGTCTCACATGTATATTTTTGCATTTGTATTAGAGATGCTAGTCCCAGTCTGAACGCGTTTTTGATGACCTGACAGCTGTCACGTCGGGTCATCAGACCTGCAGTCTGGACAGGACTGTTTTTAATATGGTTGCATATTGAAGTAATATGATGTGGGCCATGTTCCGGCTCAGATTCCTTTATATCTGAGAACAGAGGTGACCCCCATTAAAGTCATACAGTCACTACTGTTTTCCTGTGTGCTGTTACTGGCACCATCAGGTACAGATAGTGTCACCACTTACTGAGTGAATAGGAATATTAAGACCATGTTTCCACATGTGGTCTGAATACGGTGGAAATCACGTCCCCATTTCTCCTGCAACAGTCACATGACATTGCTGATAATCCCTGTAACCTTGTACGGCTTTTGGGGAAGTATCAGGGGTGAGGTTTCCATCACGTTCAAAATGCATACATGGAATCCCAGGCAAAGGTTGGGGCTATATAGGAATGTTGTGCTGCCTTTTGAGCTACAGCTGTGGTGCAGAGGGATACTAAGATGTAGGTAATCTGAGTAGCTCAGGCTTTAGGCCTCATTCACATGTCCATAGTGTGGCCCGTAATTGCAGACTGCACTATGGATATGCATCCGTACTTGTCCGCAATGCACAGACCAATAGTGATCCGTGCCGCAAATGCCGGTCTGTACTAGGACCTCTCCTTTTCATAGTGCAGACTGCAATTACGGCCAACATTACGGACGTGTGAATGAGGCCTTAGGGTGTGCGCCTTTTGTGGTTACAATGCAGTAAATGAATCATAACAAATGTAATTTGTTTTCAATTTGCTTTGTATAGACAAGAGAACCTCTTCCTCAAAACAACGACACCCTACAGATGTAGAAAGTTGGTTAAAAAAAAAACACAACCCCCTAAATATAAATTTAAGAAAGAAGGTCCACACTAAAATCTAGGAGATCTGCACTACACATTACATTGCCACAGATCTAAAAACCTGAAACTCCAGCTAGCTTCTGCAGTGCATCCCTACCCAGAGGATGAGGCCCTGTTCTGGATCAGGGTGGCATAGATGCGCAGCACATTTCTTAATAGCGCTCCGATACACTATAACCAGCACCGTACCCATGTCACATTTGCTGCAAGTACACCACATATGTCACCCCTGCTCTACTAAATGTTAACATTGGTAATATACAACAGAATTAGGATTTGTTCATACTTCTCACTTCTATAGGAGCAGAAATGACACCAGCGCCGGGCTTGCTAAATGTCTGACACCAATGGCATCTGATGTACTCTACAGGCTACAGCGGGGGGCCATCGGCTTACTGACATGGAGACCGACATTCTACCAGACAACTCAGCTCATTTGTTCAGAATTTTGCTAGAATCATTACTGGAGTCTCCCAACAAAACCTCCAATGTGAACACAGCCCAAACATGGCTCTTCAGCGTGTGAATGACATCTATATAAACTCATCCAGATATATATTTTACTCTAATCCACAGAGGATTTTCCCTCACATGTAAAACGCGCCGCCATGTATGTATTTAACCGTACAGACAGTAATAAGACTTTGCCCTTGTTGGCCTATTGTAGATAGTAATTTCATTATAGTTATAGGTCAATTAACTGCTCTTTAGTCTGCTACATATAGACACTCTTTACAATAGGAGAATAGCAGCATGCTCCTGTCAGGCTATAAAATTCAGCCAATGGTTCTTTCAAGGGCAAACAAAACCAAGGCAGCTTCACTCTGCGCCTCCTTCATATTAATACCTCAATGGCCGAACCCATACCAGAAACTCAGAACTCAAAAACTCAGAAATTAATTCCAGTCACTACAAGGTCAATAAGTCAACACCTTCCATTTGTCTGACCAATTCTGATAACATGTTGGGTGCTTAAAAGGCCTGTCACATGGGGATAGATTTATTTTTTTAAATATATATACTTACAGCGAATGTAATAAAAGAAAATTTACATCACTGACCTCATAAACCACCTCTACTGTTCTATACTTACAGTCTGGGAGCACTGATGTGTGATATAAGTGCTACACATTACTCCAGAGTGTAAATAATAACAGGCAGGGTATCTCCAGGGCGTAAAGAAGTTGGGGAGGCAGACCTGTGGTCTTGGTCATGCAGCTTGCAGGATTAAGATAAAACACTGAAGATCATAGGAGGTGGGCTCTTCTTCTTAGGTGCCCAAAGCAATTTGTATTTCCTATCCCTCCTCTCAGTTATGACTGACAGCCCCTGTGGTTTCCTTATTGGACGCTAAGAGGGAGGGCTATGAATGCTCTCAATACACAGCATTCTGTGCACTTATGCAGATCCCGCCCCCTGGCCATTTTCTGAGATGAGCAGTTTTTTCTTCTTTGTTATAACAATACTATTTTTCCCCATCAGACAGGCCCTTTCAAACTTTAGATTGCCCAATGTGCTGCCGAAGTGCCAATCGGCTTTCATTTGCAGTGCATTTACACAGCACGGTCGGTCGATTTGTCGGTCCGCACGAACGAACGCTGTATAATTCGTGTAGCCATTTAAATGCATTGTTATTGGTCGAACGTCTCCTGTTTACAGAGATGTGCAGCCAATAATATAATTTACAGGCCAATTATTGGCTCAGTGAGTGTTCGTAGGAACACTTGTTGTCGATGGCCCATAAGCCAACAAACCCAAACACAAGACCTTGAGTCGGAAATATCCCTTTAAAAATATATTCACATGCTTCAGATGTACTCTATTAGTTTCGATAGGAAAGTCATAACCTGTAGAACACACCATTACGAGGATTTCAATCTAAAATGCTTTACTTTACAGGTATTGCAATTTTTTTGTTTTGCTGTAGTTGCGGAAAGAAATGCTGCAAAGCCATAGGGATTGATTGTAGTTTTCAGTATACGCTGTGAGTTACGCTGTGTAACCTTCATATATGGTGCTACTATGTCACCTCCATGGGCTATGGGCCAGCATTGTTGCAAGTCGCACCAGAGAACTCTAGGCTGACATCTAACAAACAGCATCTTTCCACTAGAATAATAACTAAATCCTTGCTTTATTTGGTCTTATTTAGTTAATTAAAACAAAGATGCGATAGAATGAAGCAAAGCACACAAGGATCGGAGGAAGAAATAAAGGAGAACGGGAATAGGATTGAAAGAATGAGATGATACTTACTATGGTAACAGGTATTCTTTAGCATATCCATCTCCTGTTTGTTTGGCAGCCACAAGAAAAAAAAAGCACAAGTAGAAAAAAAAAAGTCTAATGCATTCATCGAAGATGTTTTATAGTCAAATGAATAGCTGGCAACAATCTTGAGATGATATAGGCGAGAAGTGCAGAGGTGAATGCGGATAACTCACAGACATATGACCTCAATATGAAGGGAGAGGGCAGGGGTGCACAGACAACAGTGCCGACTGCACATACAGACAGAAGGGCAGCCCGATAGGATGGAGATCCTCAATATACTGCACTTATCTTAGCCTAGGTTCAGTCTGTATTTAAGCACCTTGTTCATTGATTCATAGCTCATGTAGTATAGCTTTCCCCCTTATTTGCATACTGTAGAATGCATTTTTAATAAAATACATAAGCCTGAATGATAAGCAGTAAATCACTAATTTATATATACAAATAAGCGCCACTAATCCAAAAGGAACATGGAATAATATGGCACCCAACAAAACAAGCCTAAAAGCCATGTCCACCTTTACAAACAACTACTGGCCCAGTTGAATAACACAATGACATGAAGCCAAGAATCAACACACTAAATGCGGAGTTGTTCTTCTCATTGATGAAACTTTTGATCTCTGACATATCACAAGTTTTTTGGGAAAGTTGATTTTACATGTACCGGGGCAATAATGTTGCAAGAGTGGACATAGCTTTATATCCAAAATAGCCTCATAGTCAGGAATCTCACAACGGTCCTGCAAATAATGACCAGTGCAGAATCTCATGTGGCCGGGGCGAGTGCATGCAGTGGGAGGGGAAGCGGTATGGTGTAGCTGTAGTGCACAGGAATGAAGTTATGTCTCACACACTGGAGGTGTGCTAATGTTGTATTTATACTCTTATGTATGCTCTTTGTTTTACTTAAAGGGGAAGTCCAAGTTCATAACACTGATGGCCTATCCACAGGATAGGGCATGAACAGCTGATAGGCGGAGTGCTGCTGCATCTATACACAACAAACACGAGCAGAAGCCCTGCATCGTCCGCTATGTCGTGGTGGTGCAAGTTACTGAAGCTCAGCTCCTACTGAATATAATCTACACAATAGACAGTGCAGGGCTTCTGGCACCATCAGTGTTATAAACCCAGACAACCTCGCTTACAAAAATCAATATTAAAACTGAGGGAAGAGTCATCAGACTAATTCTTAAGGAAGGAAAAGTAATAGTTGTAGTCCGTACTTATCCAAGGCTGTAGAAATGATGCACTAGAAGCCATGTATGTTTAAAGCTTTGCGTGTGACCTGCATGTTTTGGTTTCGTTTAAGCTACAGAATGATGAATCTTTCAGCCTTATACAATGCAGCAAGAGCAGATGGAACTGCCGGTGACATAAAATTATGCGTATCAAATAAACTACTTAATGTGGACATGTTGCAGACCACAGATCAAAAACATAACTTTCTACATCATACCTATAAAAGGCAAGAAGGTAAAAAAAATATAATACACAAAAAAAAAACACAAAAATAAACAAAATCGTGAAGCGTGACAGGAATACATTTGATAAGCTAACATGACTACCATAAATTCTGGCCCCATTGCTTTCTTAGTACTAATAGCAATTGTGGCCCCTATGTAACCCATGATATAGAAGGGGCTGCAGACATACCTTCCTCTTGCTTGATGGGGGTGCTGGGAGGTGTGCGGATTAGGGAATGATCAAGAGGAATGTCCTTCTGTTCCGTCACCTCTTCTGGGACTCCTATAAGCATAGGCATGGTTATTAGGGAATACACAAAATACTCCAAAATAAAAGAGCTTAGCACACAACAGGTCCTGCAAAGAAAGAAATCGGCACATAAGAGAACAAACGCTATTTCCGGACCCCAAAAATCTCCAGGAACAAAGAAAAAAAAAATATAGCAATACCAACATCACCAGCATGAAACTGGTAAATCTAAAAGGCTGTCTAGTGTAAAAAAAATAAATTAACTTTAAAAAAGGTATCCTAGGTTTTAGGTTGTTTGTGCTTAGAGATATAGGCCAAATATCTATACCTCCTGTGCATTTGAAGTTGGAGAAAGTATTATTTGCAAGACTTTTCAGAAAATAATTAAGTCTCTTTATTAAAGAGGAACGCCGGCGATTTTTCCCCCTTCATTTAAATCAACTGGTGCCAGAAAATTAAATAGATTTGTAATTTCCATCTATTTAAAAATATGTCTTCCAGTATTTATCAGCTGCTGTACATCCTGCAGGAAGTGGTATATTCTTTCAAGTTTGATACAGTGCTCTTTGATGCCACCTCTGTCCGTGACAGGAATTGCAGTAGCAAATCCCCATAGAAAAACCTTTCTTGCTTTAGTCAGTTCCTGCCATGGACAGAGGTGGCAGCAGAGAGCACTGGGTCAGACTGGAAAGAATACACACCTTCCTGCAGGGCATACAACAGCTGATAAGTACTGGAAGACAATTTTGTATTTTACTTCCATTTAAAAATCTCGTTTAACTTTCTGATACCAGTTCTCTGGAATTCCCCTTTAGGGTGCATTCACCCACTGCGGATCCCTGCTCTGTACAATTATGGGCCCGCCCGTTAACCCCCTCTGCCACCGGAGCGTATACATCACCTGCTTCGGGGGTTCCCTGCTGACATGTCCATCCCGCTGCGAGTTTGTCTGCCCATAAGTGTACAGGGCAGGGATCCACAGTGGATTTGACTCCATCTTCTAAATCCGCTTATCTCTAAGCCTAGGGAATCTTGCAAGAAATTTTTTTTCTCCTGACATGGAAATTTTTGGGTCTAGACAAACACAAGATACTCCACTATCCATCACCAGGATTTACTGCGCCAAAACAAACATCAGAATCACCAAACGGAATGAGTGTCATGTGGGACAATTTATGATAAAGTGTAGATTGGTAATGGATAATGTAGATCACACTGGGGGGGGGGGGGGGGGGGGGGGGGAATCAGTCTACTCTTATTGAATAGGATTTATTAGAGATTTTGGAAACTACCATTAACACCATTGAGAGATTTTTTTTTTTTGCACCAGATTTGTGATCAGCAGTGAGGAAACATAGGTGCCACGCTGGTGAAAATACCTGCAGGACTAAGCACCAGATTTGAGTTGATGTTAAGAGCTCGGATGACGGCTGTGTGAAACTCTCTGTGAGGAGACTCCGATTTGTGTGTCTTTTCAAGAGAACCATCCAAGTTCTCCTCTAACTCTGTAGCAGACACCTCAATCACTGGTACACGGTCAACCAATGATTCCCGTTCTTTGATCACATTTGGCGCTTCTTCTGATGCATTAGTTGGCAGAACCTTGGCCTGATCCGATAGATCCTGATCTTTGGCCAACTCTGGTTGAGCATCTGTGGACTGTGAATGGGGGCCCTTGGAGTCTGCATACTTTATTCTTTCCTCCACATCTCCTCTACCTTGGATGGAGGAAGCTAGGATGCATATAGAGTAAACGCTAATGAAAGAACAATTATGTAATAACCAAAGCTATTCACTGCAATAAATAAGGAATATTGTCCCGGATATTATAATGGCAGACCAGATGGTGTCACAATAGTAAAGCTTTCTTAAACACAACCTTTGAAGAATACATTTATAAGCCTTATACTGAGGGCCAACCATATTGTATGTTCATATAAGGCCACATTTACCCCAGAAGTATATGTAAGTAGTATTTAGATAATAACCCTAACACTCTCATAGGTTGCCACGCACCCAACATATGTAAAAATAATTTTTTTTTTAGCATATGCTGGGCCAGTTTAGCATGGGTTTAGCATGGGATATCATTTTATTTCAGTGGCATAAGTTCTCATTAATACCTCACACATAGACACTAAACACTAACTATTCCCCTTTAAGGCCAACACATGGAGGGGAAACTAAACAAAGGACTTCAGAAATGTTTTATATGGATGCTGAGGAGACAGTCGCTCTCGAGTCAGATCACCGATCCTATTATACTATGAAAAATACTCCTGGTCTTGGCTAAAAAAATACTAACAAAAATACTGTGTGTGAACCTAGCCTTAAAGGGGTATTCACATAATCAAAAGTTATCCCCTATCCACAGGGTAGGTGAAAACTAGAGATGAGCAAAGTTACTGTAAGTTCAGGTTGGCATAAGCCTATGGTCTATGGCTGTATCCATGTTTTCCAGGAAGCCCTAAAGCTGCATCTTTCTTCTCCGTTCACAGAGGGTTCAGGTTTGCGCAAACCTGAACTTACTTTAAGTTCACTCATCTCTAGTGATAACTAGCTCATTGGTAGGGTTCATTCAGGGGACGGTTAACCTCCGTAACTTGCCATACTGACGACCTTGGGATAAATTCTGATAATAGGAATACCCTTTTGAAGTGTTATAATGTCACGTGTATGTACATCACACAATGCATTCAGGAACACACCTTCAGCATCTCTCTGCTTGCGCTCCACTTCCCTCCGATACTCCTCTAGCTCTCGGTCGGTCAGCTTGTTGAAGGGGTTGGGCCCAGCGGTGCTGACTATGACCTTTGGCTGGTACTCCTTCTCAATAATCGCTTTTGAGGCTGTAATCAGCTCTCCCTGGAAAAGTATTAAGAAAAACAACATGCTTAAATTCACAGTGGGCAATGAATCTAGGAAGAGAGATAACTTGTGGGGGAAAAAAATATATATATACAATCCCAACAGGAACAAATACTGTACAGGAAAAATCATTTGTCTTATTAGGGCTTCATTATTGATTTATTTTGTACAAGTATTGACGGACATTGCAGATAATAGGTTGGCTCTTGTCAGAACATAGAAAATATACAAGAGGGTCTGTCATGGGATGAATCTGCAGATGTCGCTATTACTGGACCACTGAGGCAAACAGAAATGCTAGTCACACTTTAATTGCACTATTTACGATAATTTAGTTAGGATTACATTATTTGCATGCATAACATGTTGTGGACAAGTGCAGAAGACGACCCGAGTGCACAAACTGATAAACAAAAACAGTATTTGGGCTCTTTTCAGGGACGTATGTGCTATATACTATTGGAAAGCAAACTCCACACAAATAAGCCAGCAAATGTTTGTGGCTTGCAAGTCATGCAAAATAATAAACAGCAAATATTTAGCTGTCTGCGCTCCCTTGTTACACTCCTGTTTCAGTCTCTTGGTCCCGGCTCACTGACGGACTGCTCAGCTAATCAGTGTTTTGTTCCGCCTCAGCTAGTGAGCTGGGGCCGAGACACTGAAGAGGGAATACAATGTGTATGCACAGGCAAGTATTTGCTGTTTATTATTTTTACCAGTGAAGTTCTATAGGGTCACATACCTGCAGCGGAATTTTCATTCCGCTGCAGGTATGTGACCCGGCCCCTTTAAACTCGGATCCATGGCAGATTAGAGTAAATGAATTGACACAGCATTTAATCCGCACTGCCAAATCTGCTGCGGATCTGCAGCAGATCTGATGGTGCAGATTTGATGCGGTGTTCATTCATTTAGTCAAATCTGCTGCGGATCCGCAGCAGAAAATCCGCTGCGATGCGGTACATGGGAAGCTACGCTAAAGCAGTTATCCAGGATTTAAAAAAACATGGCTGACTTTTTACGAAACCAGTGCCATACCCGTCTACAAGTTGTGTGTGGTTTAACAGCTTCTAAATGAGTGGTGTCGTTTCTGAAACATGATATGAAAAGAAAAAAAGTTCTGACAGGTTTCAGGCCCTGGCCACTATCTAGATATAACAAGGAGAAGAGCACAGCAATAAGTCTATGGAGCTCGTCTGCCCCGGTTCATAAAATCTAGCATATGATATGATCTGTGTAAGGGTACTAATACATGGAACGATAATCGTCCGAATCGGCGCTATATGGCCGATTATCGTTCCGTGTAATAAACACAACGATCAGCCGATGATCGTTGTCATCGGCTGATCGTTGATATAAGTTGTGACCTATAATTGTCAGCCACCGACCGCACATTGCTATGTGTAATAGCGGTGCGTGGCCAGCAGCTGACGATTTGAAAAATAAATACATGGTCCAGGGCTCCTCTTGCTCCTCTTCACCCTGGGTCCCGCACGCGGCAGCTTCAGAGTGGCCTGTCTTAGCTGACAGGCCGCTCAGCCAATCACAGGCCGGGACCGCTGCGGCCAGTGTTTGGCTGAGAGGCCTGTCATTTAAGACAGGCTGCTCTGAAGCTGCAGCACGCGGGACCCAGGGAGAAGTGGACCGCAAGAGCAGCTCTGGACCCGGGATAGGTAATGTATGCC
Source organism: Dendropsophus ebraccatus (assembly GCF_027789765.1). NCBI lineage: Eukaryota > Metazoa > Chordata > Amphibia > Anura > Hylidae > Dendropsophus > Dendropsophus ebraccatus. Next base: position 37,451,888 of record NC_091460.1, on the reverse strand, counting down.
AGTTTAGCAAGGGCTGCAAGGACATCGGATGTCCATGCAGCCCTTGTTAATTGATCAGTGTAATAGACCCAGGTTGTGTGTGGTATTGCAATTCAGCTCCATTCACTTCAATGAAACTAAGCTGCAAAACCACATCCAACCTGAGGACAGGAGAGGTGCTGTTTTTGGAAGAAAGCAGCCATGTTTTAAACTGGACAACCCCTTTTAAAGTAATGTTTTGCTCCTTTATACAGTCAATGTTCAAGGATGTATTTGTCCTATTTTGTACCAACCAATAAATATAATAGTCTGACGGGTAGTGGTAACTGCAGTGTTTTTATCATCAGGCTCCTAGGATACAGATGGACTTTAACATCACTACATATATGTGAGAACACAAAATGTGCTTGGAATGTCTAGACCAAACTTGCAGTATCAAGTAATGTTAGCAATAAGTGCCATGCAAGAGCAGGTCAGAATTACACCATTATTCTATCTATATCTAGCGGCATGCAACACTAGGAGCCAGCTTGACTCAAAGGGTAATTCCACACTGGATGTTGCATCTCAGATGTTCAATGCTTACCAGAAGCAAAAATGACCAGTTGTGAATGTACAAAGATGTGTAGCCGTGTGTATGCAATGTACTAACGTGTCGCATGGGAGTCTGTGTAGGGCTATACAACAAGTGGTCAAATGAGGAAATGCGTCAATCTCCAGTACTGCTAAACTTTGGATAATGTCAAAGGAAAATCTTGTCACATGAAATTTCTATGTAGTTATATGGCCCTTATATTATAGGATATGTGGGATAGGAAGGTCTGGAACGGTTACTAGACAGACAAGGGCTCATGGAAAGATTATTGTGTAAAAAAATCATATCGGTGGAATTTAAGTTATAATCGTTCCATGTGTATGCAGGCAACGATCAAACAACTAACGGAAATTCGTCCGTGTGTCCTTCGCAGCTTTTGAGCTGACCATTGTTAATCATTTGCATATCTTTTGGTGTATGTAAACATCGCTCATTCGCAATTACAATCATTCGTATACTGGAGTATACGAGCAATTGTAATTACAATGGTAACTAAGGACTATCGCTCTGTGTGTTATGGTGAATGATTTCAGGTTGCTCCCAAAAGGGCTTGTTTATCGTTAATCTAAAAAAGAAATGGAAAATAAATAAATCGCTTAGTCTAATATGACCCCTAGACACTAAATTGAACAGTTTATGCAGTGTGATTGGACCCTGACTAATCTATAGTAGTGGTGGCGCAAGCTAAGCATAGGCTTTGTTCGCATCCCAATGTATACCTTCATGCCTACAACCCCCCTCAATGCATGCAGTATATGCACAAAGATTGACTGTGGCATATGATGGGCCAGTGTGCGCCTTTTTTTTTCTTACCTTTATAGGTAGGCATAGTTTACGGTGTTACACATTGTGTCACAATGGTAGTCAATGCCCAATGTATGCCTATATAGTGGCATGTGTTAGATAATTCCGACTTATACCTCCACATAAGAGGAGAACAGAGACTGGGGCTAAATATACACTAAAATAATACAGAGACATTTTTGCATCTATATTATGGCCAAAAGTCTTGGGCCGACTTCAGATCTAATGACCTGAATGTACAAGCTGTCAGTTCAGTTCATTAAACCTATGGTAAGGCCAAGATTCGCGTATGTAATACAGCATCCATGTTACACTAGTCTGAACTTAGCCTTGTAGTAAATAATACAGCCTCTTTTGATGAAATTCCATCATTCTTTAAATATTGTAGCACAGAAATTAAAAAAAGATAAAAAGGGTGTTCTGACAGCTACCCAAATTCTTAAAGCAACAACAGGGCTGTATATACCTTTCTAACTGAGTGGATTTTAGCTGGACTAAAGGCCTGCTCTGACAGATCGAACCCATCAAGAGTTTCCGAACAGTCTGAAAGAGGTGCATCCTGAAACAGCAAATCGAGTAAACACAGCAGACCAGACCTCATGTACACCATATAACACTAAAGATGTGAGAACATGCAAGTAGACATGACAGCAATGAGGGTGGAACATGCGCGCAGCAACACAAATGTGAACATGGATCACTGCATGGCTTTAAAATGGTTCAGACTGAAGACAGAGCTGAGAAAGGACTGGATTGCACCCATCACTTTGAGTAAACACACAGCCTAGCTCTCTACGTGCTCATTCATTGAGCTTGTAGTCAGACAGACAAGTGAACATGTTCTATTGCAGATATCTTTGCAGCTGCAATAAATGTAATCGCTGCTTCCTGTGATCTCACTGCAGCTTATCTGACAGCAGTCTGCACAAAGTGAACTTTCTGTACTATAGATGTCTAGTAGAGAGGATAAAAAAAGAAGGGGATCAATTTACTAGAGAGATGGTTTTAACTACAGAGATGAGTGACACAAAAGACAACCCTGTTTAGTAGTTTATGTATGGGTCTGCAGAGATCCGATACACATATTTGCCAGTAGTGTGTGCGATTACAGCAGATGTACATGCTACAAATCTGCTTTATTTAATGTACGGTCCAAGCAACTACTGGCAAGTGTGCATTATCTTCATTTTCCAGCATAAAAACTGCCTAAAAAAACAAATGCAGTATTTTCAGCTGACACCAATTGGCAAACTTCTAGAAATCTGAAAACATTTTAAAGGGAAACCATCAGTAGGTTAGAAGCCTCTGACCTGCTATGTCCCTACAGCACATGGGCGTTAAAGTGAAAGGATATTTTCATACCTTGATTCTCTGTGCAGTTTTCCAGAACTTTGTATTTTATTACATATGTAAATTAGGCAGTTTGGTGCACTGGGGGCAAGGCTACCACTTCTAATAAATATTCATCCAGTTGTTTGCAGCGAGGAGCACCAGAGTGACATCACTGCAGAGCACTTCATTAGAAGGGGTGGATCAGTCGACCGAGGACATATCTAATAGACATCAACATTCTAGAGAATGGCACCAAGGATCAAGGTAAGAAATTTACCGTCATCCTGACCACCTTGGGTGCTAGAGAGACATAATCAGCATGTTAGATGCTTCTAAAGTGTCGAGAGTTTTCCCTTTAAACAAAAGGCCATAGAAACCACTAGAGCCTTGCTTGAATTTCTGTATTTAAGGGTCAAAGTGCTTCTAAACTCCAAGTCCCTATAGGTCATAGCTGCATGTTTGCTTTAACTCTTAGTAGTACATCAGTCATAACCAGACAGACATTCTCACAATCCTTAAATCATGACCTGTTAGGGTACAGGACCAAATAAAGTTAAGAAACACTTTTACAGAATACCAAAGAAAAGGTGTTCAAGTTCTTAAAACTTTCCATTACTGGTGAAGTTTAGTTTCTTAAACATTAGAAGAGTGTCCAATTAACAGAGTGGATATAGCTATAAATTCCTATAGTGTTATATAACCTACACTATTTCTAGCCACCAGTAGGAGAGGTCATTAAGAAGCTCTATCATGCATGGCATTCAGCGATGGCGGCAGAAGCGTCTGTCACGGCCATGCTTGTACCACACACCAAAGCCACTTGGGTCTATTGTTATACACTACGCAGGTTTGCAAAGTAAAGAAGCTGCCTTTAGCACTTACCTTGTACACAGATAGTCTCTGTTGATCAAAAAATAAGGTTAGAGCAGAGGAAGAAAAAAAAACCTGTTGCACTGAAAATCAATATTGGGAACTGACCTGTCCTATACTTCTATCCACTACACCGCCACAGAGAACCTGGGACTGAGGACCAGCTGTTTTAATGTCTTGCAAGTTCTGCTCTCTTATCTGTGAGACAAAGTAAAACAAGAGGTATAATCAATATATTGATTAGCAGACTAAAGATCTATTAGCAGCGTATTAGATCAATCTGTAGTAGTCATCTAAAGCAGATCGGTCAGCATAGCAGAGATTATTAGCATAAAACCAATTTACATTGATCATGGTGGATATGCTCCGACCATGTGACTGGTGGAGATGCCCACCAATCTGCAAAAACAAGAGCTGTGCTTGGATTAATATTGAAGCCACCGCACACAGGAATCCTCCAGTGTGCAGCTTCTTCAATATTAATCAAGGGTCAGGATTGTATTGTGTATGCTTATGTGTAGTATTGTTGTTAAAGGATTATTCTATGGATCAAAAGTTATCCCCATCTACATTTGCCATCCATATTCTGGAGTGCTGGGGACCCCAGTATTCAGACTCCTGAAAATAGAGGACAAATGTCATCCAAATGAACAGAGTTGAATTGTTGCAATTTTTTTTTTTTTTTTTAACAACCCATACCGTTAGGACTTGGTTCTGAAAACCACAGCTATGTGCATAGAGCTGCAATACATGTATTCAGAGCCTGTACTATTCTTATTTCATACACCGGTATATAAAGCATTGATTTCTGTAAGGCTCTGTGTGTCCCATGTATAGGCCCTAAGATAGATAATTTTGGCCACATGTAACTGTTTGAGGCTACATTCACACGCTTGAATTTTTTTGTGGACCAGATGTGGATCATCCATGATCCATAACATTATGTAACGCACTCACCTTCATCCGTAATTTTGAAGTTCCCCAAAAAGTTGAATTGATAAAAAATAAAGGGGAAACGGATCTGTAATTTACGAATGTTACAAAAGCAAATTACAGGCCATCTTATTGACTGATGGTATTGCAATTACGGCCCGTACTAGAGCACGTCAGTATTTTTGTGGATCATGGCCAAATCACAGATCTGTAAAACTTGTAACCAGGCCCTATAGAAATTAATGGGAACAGTTTGTCCGTAACTGCGAATCCGCCATTACGAACACAAATTGCGGACATGGGATTGAGACCTAAGAAAGTGTGGCTTTCATTTCATTAACCTGAACTGAAAACTGGTTTGCTATTGGTTACTCCTCACAAAATACTATTTTCTCTCCTAAGAAAAGATGTGAATAGAGGATGACTGAGGGGTTACTAGGATTACTGGCTAATTTACATGAATTATTGTGCTGGACCGATGCGGAGCTCAGGGACCTAACTGTGATGAAACTGAATAGTATGTGTTACCAGCACAAAGGGGTTTAATCCTTCTTTTCTATGACTGCATTCCAGCCTGTAGGAAAATCTTAGCGCAGTATCAGAAACATTTGTCACCCCTGTGTATGGTCAAGCTGCAATGGAGCACAATTTAATGTCAGAGGAACAGCTACAAAGTGAAAACAAATGAGAGGTTTACCTTGTTCCTCATTTCTTGCACTTCTTTGGGGTCTGTGTTCAATGGGACAAACAGGCTAGGGACAGCAGAGGTGGCAGTTCTAAGCCCTTCCTCTTTAGTCCACTGCAAGATGAAGAACAGTGACATGGTCAGATGAGCTAGATCACATCCACAGATATACAGAGTTAAGTCATGCATTTCACAAGTCAGATAGGAAAATGAACCAATGATTATGCTGCTGCAACTGGAAACTTGCATAGCCAGAGATCTATGAAAACAGGAAACAGAGAGAAGTGATATTTACATTAGGCAGCTCACTGCTGTGTGAACGCTCACACTGTGACCCCCCCCCCCAGCACTGGGTGGAGACGTTGAAACCTCAATTTGGACAGATTTTTTATTTTACTGTTAGGTCTGATGTTAACCCCTTAACTACTAACTGCTATAGAACATTAACCTTAGCGCACAGGGGTCAAACATACTGCCCTCCAGCTGTTGCAGAACTACTAAAGCTCTGGCTGTCCAGGCATGATGGGAATTGTAGTTTTACAAAGGAGAGTTTGACAGCCCTACTGAAATGGGAACAAATTTATAGTTCGTAAAACAGACCCACAAGACTCATTTAACAAACCAGAGCTGTTATTCTAGGCGGTCCCTCAAATGCCAAGTTTCCAAAGCTCTCTACACATTATAGGTCCCTAAAGAGGTTCTCCGCTTTGAATAATCCATGTTTGTTCTCTTGACAATAAGCAGATACCCAAAGTGTCTTCCTGGAGTAATTATTGGAAGAAAAGTAAATAATTTCCTCGTGGGGGAAGTGAAGTATTATATAATATCCACCAGCACAAGACACTTTGGGGGAAATTTACTATCGAGTCTAAAACATGTAATTTTTCGTCTGGTTTTAACCCAGCCAAATAGGGCAAATTCAACAAACATTTTATAATTTTGTGAAAAAGATTATTCACAAAAAATTGCGCAAACATATTCACCTGGTACTGACCAGACTTTTTAAAAAGTCGCAAATGATAAATTTAAGCAAATTTTTGGGTGAATAGTCAAACAGGCAGATGCATCTAAAAAATATTCACCCATCGAATACTGTTCATGAAAAGAACTAAAAATGGGCAAAAAAATCCCAATTATTCACCTAAACTGGTGCAAAGTCCTTGATAAATGCCGTCCCTCTTTGTATTTGTTTTCCACTCTCACCAAGAGATGGCAACTGAACAAAACTTCCCATAGGCTGTAGGAGGAAGGGGTTTGCTAAACTGGACAATGGCACCACTCTTGTCCTCAGTTTGTGTGTGGTACTGCAGCTTAATTCCATTAAAGTGAATTGAGCAGAATTGTAATATCATGCACAACCTAAGAATAGCTGTGGGGTTTGTGATAGCCAGAATCTATGTTTTTCTGAACTTAGATAACACTAAAGAACATAGCAATATGGCTGCATGTTACAGGGCTGCACAGAAGTAATAGCTCAGAACAGCCCCACCTCTCTACCACTAATACTCACCTCACACATCACCTGTTTTGCATCCCCTGCACATATGGCCTTGTTCACACATTGTGTATCCACTTTTTAATCCCAAAATATTAGCTGTTCTTGTGATTAAAGAGGTATTCCAGGAAAAATCAACTTACGACCTCTGTACCCGCCCGCTGATCTCCGTATCAGGCCCCAGCACAGATGACCTGTGGCTCTATTTATTCCTATGAAGCCAATGGAAAAAGCAGAGTAAGCTCTTCCTGGGTACTCAGCTCTTTGCATGGCATCATAGAAATGAATAGAGCCACGGGCCATGTGCTGTACTTCTGATCCTATTCATTACACAGTAGCCGGAGGCCGATACAGTGACTCTCCGTGATCTCCTTCTTTTCCTGTGGATAGGGGAAAAGTTGATTTTTCCTGGAATACCTCTTTAAGGTGTACAGAGAACCTTGGAAACTTAAATTTGACACCTGCCGCACCCACGGTTCTATTTAAAACAACAGAGTCACTATGGAAATTGCCTGGTGTACGGAGGTCTTGGAATACCCCTTTAAGACTTCGATATATGAATAAAAAAAAAAAAAAAAAAGAAGCAAGCCTAATTTCTATAATTTTCCATATTATAATTTACAAGATAAGTAAATTGGGCTGGGTGCGTCGTATTACTGCGTATGGAAGTGTATGACCGTGGCAAAAGTATATGACTGATATTATTTATCGGTATGGTCTACAAAACAACTATCAACATATCATTGATTCAGTTCCCCAACATAAACATTAAAGCAATGTGGGAAGCAGAAAATAAAAAGACGGCAGAACACAATACAAGTCACTCACCGGATTCAATCCCTTTGCACAGACCGTCCTAAGAGATATCTGTACCCAGTATCTCATAGGACCACTTGGTGCAAAGGCGTTTTTTTTTACACTATGATTGTGTTGAGCTGGTGGGCATCACCAAAGTTTGCATTTAAAAAAAAAAAAAAAAAAAAAGTACAAAACAGCAAAGGGGGTTGGGGGGGGGGGGGGGGGGGGGGGGTTACTTTATATTCCACAGGAAAACAGCCAAATCAGAGCAAGCCTGGTTTACCATAGTTGCTTCATAGCTTAAAATTAAATAAGATTCTAAAATAAAATAAGAGCAGATGGAAGGAATGAGAGTTCAGGGGAAAAAAAGATTTCAAAATAAAAAGCAGCATCAGTCCATGGAAAAGGCGCATAAAGTAGAGTCAGGGGAAGGGTCACATACAGTAAGAGGGAAATGTCTGATGTACTATTCTCTGATATACAATGGTGGACACTGAGAGGCCTGTACCAGCCGAATAACATGACTTTTAGAAGGAGCTCACTCTATTCATAGGCTATATTTAGAGCTTAAAGTCAATCCAAAAACAAATGTTCTATTATATCTATTATGAAAATTACCAGTAACCAGGGCTTGGGAAAAACACTGGCTCTGTAAAGCTATAGATTTTGAAAACCACTGTACTATACTTTGATGCTCCCCCCCACACATATCTGGGCATTCCCATTACCTAAAAAAACGAAGGTTCCTTTAAGGGTCTGTTCACACGTACACGTATTTATCGCTGTGAGTTTCTCGCACATAAATTTGCAGCGATGCCGATTGCTATCAAGTCAATGTATGTGTATTCTCTGCGTGTTTGGTGCGATTTTTACATGCGAGTTTTGATTTTCACAGGCGAGTTCAACACCACAAAAAATGCAGCTACTTTCATGTGAGTTTGATGCGAGTTCTGTGCGAGTTTTACGCAGCGAGTCTGTACGTGTGAACAGACCCTAAAGGGGAGAGGGAAAAAAAAACTCTCCCAGACAGGACTGCAAACATCCCTAGATGAACTATCAAAAACATATCCTAACAGGCAAGACTGTAGCTATGTGCAACCTCTAAATTCTACAGTTGTAGGAGCTGCCATTCCTAAGCACACATGTTGCATTAATAAACCTGTTATGGGATCTTGGTAGACTATAAAGGCCTTGGGGCTCCTCAGAAATAACTGCACAACCATGCACTAAAGAGAGGAGGGGGAAAAACAAACAAACTATAAATTGAAAAGGGTAGGAAGGAATAATAAAATTGCAAAATTTCAGGTAAAATAATTATGAATAATGGAGTCAGGTCATACTCACTTCTCATATCTTCATAAACCATTAGTGCGCCTTATTTTTTTTTTCTTATAAAATGGTAAACACATAAATGAACTGATAAAGAAATGCCACATTCTAATCACTAGATCCGGCTAAACGCGCCGGCTCCACAGATGTATATATGGAAACCAGAGTGGAAGATGTCCATTCAAGGATTTTAAGGGGAAAAAAAAGAATCCAAATCACGTGCTATTAAAGTTTGCTAAGATAATCGCTTAAAGATTGTTTTCTCAAGATTAAAAGTTATCCCCTATGTACAAATAGATAAGTAGCTGATGGCAATGCAGCTCAATCTCATTGGGGTTGAACTGCAGTCCCAAGTACAGCTTATGGGAAGACATGGTGCAGCTTTCCTTTAAGGAACGATGAATATTCAGGATGCAAATGTGACTTCATTATAAAACTAATTCAATTATGGATGACCGATTTCAAGCTCTGTGCCTTCTTGTGTCTAAACTTTTCAACCCAGTAGATTCAATTGGCAGTAAAGAACAAATAAAGGTCATAGTGTTTAAAAGTAATCTATAAAGAAAAAGCAGGGACCTAAAAGCTTGCACATCCAGTACTGGTGGTGTTTATATGGCTTTTCCCTGGTGGCTGCAACAACAGGACCACCCATGATTCAGGTGAACAAAGCTCAAAAACACTGGGATTTTACTATCATCTTTGGGGCTCAAGTGTTGCAGGTGTAATAGATTCCAAAATACACCAGCGTTTAAGCATGAGATTGACAAGCTATGTATGAAAACAGCATTGCAGGTAGAAATGAATTATACCATCATCTTACTTGTTCTAACCTACCCATCATCGCTTGAATGGACATCCCCTTTAAGTACATTACAGAAAATGCAACTCGTGGACAAGTTTTTACACAGGGTTTTAAAAGACAGGACATATGACAGAAGCTCGGCAAGACTAAAAACATCACCAAGTGTCATAAAAGAGAGTAATAATCTCATTCATTCTCAACATCTTCAGTTTAAAAGAACACAAACAAAAAGAGGGGAAGAGAAGCCATTAGAGGTACTCTGTGACAGAGTGCGTCTAAACAATGACAATTGCCAGGTAGGAAATTCATTTACACAGCACACGATTACGTTAGAAGCCCTCATTTTTTGCTTGTAGCAAGAGATAAAATTAACTATAGAGCAGGAAACATTATTAGTTTAAGTAAAAAAAAAAAAAAAAAAAAAAAATCAACCTATGGCGCTAGTCAGAAAATAATAGAAAAAAGTTATAGTCTTGGGGTAAAGTGACAATATTGCTTTAGAAGGTAGTTGTGGAAGATGAGCAGGTTGAATATTAATACTAAATGCAAATATTTTTAAATTAAGATCAGTTGCACCCAGGGTTGTCTGGCAGCAACTTTCTTTCCTCCTCACAATGAAATACACCACGCCGAGCTGATCATGCATGGGAGACTCAGTATCTACATGGTGGTCAAATTAGTGTTTGGCTGACTGCTTTTGTAAGTGTATGGTCACCATAGGTGGAAAGGTTCATAGCACTTTCCTTTCTTCTTTTCTTTTTGCACATTCAACACATCAGTGTCCACCATAACTGCACCAGCAGCTAAAATGTCAGGGCTAATATCTACACTCGGGAAGGCAAATCACCACCTTGTGAATAGCTTTTTTTTAACACTGTACATGTATATACACGGTGCTGATTTTAAGCTAGTTTACATTTTCTACACCACTCACATATAACATGAAAAGTGTTGTGTCCATTCTTCAGCGCAGAGAGAGGAGGTGCGTGAGCCTCCCATAGACTCCCAGTATGACACGGAGGCTAGCGGGATTCCGCCAGTTTTACTCTAACACATACCATTTTGCCTGCTGTTTTTAGGCCTCTTATTTATGGCAATTCCATTGTAGGCATTCTAATTTAGGAAACTAGTCTAGAATGGAAACAATCCAAATACAGGCACCATCTGCCCCAAACTCCAAATTTAAATGTACATAGAAACTAACGATATTTCATTGTTGGCTAACACAACCTAGTAACAATTACCCACTGAATAGTGCTCTACCATAGGTGGTGTTACAATGTATTCACATTATAAGCTACAGCTCAAAACCACAAAAAGTAATGAAATATCAGGTCACTATTTGTCAACAAGGCTTTCCAAAGAAGAGTTTCAGTTCAGGGAAACCGTACCACAAAGAATAGTCTGGATTTTAGCCTTCAAAACAAACAAGGGTAATACTACATAAATAAGTAAATAAAAGCAGCTAATAAATATTAAAAGCTACCTCTACCCCACTGCCCCCCCTGCTGTCAGAGTAGTTGCTAGGTATAAAATAGGGTCACAATGCAGTTATGCCTAGCAACCAGTCCATCTCAGATTAGTCAGATATTCAGTTCACGAGTTTCAGTATTTTACAAGGGTACTCCGGGCGGGGGTTATTTTTAGGGTATGGCCGAGAAAGGGGTGGAAATTGAGGCCACTGGTCACTTACTTCCCCGGTTCCAGCGTCGGGTCCCGGATCGCACGCCCTGTTCTTTCGTCCCGCTGTTGCTTCCTGACGTGACGTCTCAAGACAGCTTAGCCATTCACCGGTTGTAGCGGAGTCCTGCCTCGAACCGGGGAGGTGAGTGACCGGCGGCCGCCTCTATTTCCACCCCTTCTCCGGCCATGCCCTAAAAATGACCTCTGCCTGGAGTACCTCTTTAATACCAATTAAATCAAACAAAGGAAGACAAACATACTGCCTAAGTTCTATGATTAAGGCCCAGCATTGTGTTAAAGAGTCTAAGACGTGTGTAAACCCTCTTTTACCAAATTAAATCCCTATATTAGAATTTCCCTTATAAGAGTCTATACTTAAGTGCCGGAGTTGAACTTTTGTAATGCCGCACCTAACTTCTACTGTCAGTTGTCATTTTCGGCCATCTACTGACATGCAACGTTTCATGCAAAAGGAGGCTGGCGTGAGGGACTTGAAAGCTTTGGGAAAAAAACGCACACAGCTGAAAGGAAGAAGGAAAAGTAAGGGAGATAGCTGACCACTGTTAACAAAGGTTAGCAAAGTAAACTGCTTAAGAGATTAGGCGATTATAAAAGTTGTAGGATGGTGTTATTTTTGATAGATTGTTGCAAGATTTATTTTTTTTGTTAATACCAATTAACTGAATAGAAAAGAAGAGAAAAGGGAAAGGAGAGAGTGATCTATATAGTCTTAAGCAGTTTTAAGCAGACAAACATTTCTACAGACTCCGTGTTGGAAAAATTACATGGGACTACTAAGGTGTTAGAGATATGCCCAGGATTAGATGAAATCCCACTAAAGTATTCCCAAAGCTTCCAAGTGCCAGTCACCTCAGGTTGCTCTATATCAACTATGAACAGTAAGGTAGGCACAGACCAAGCAGTTGGTTATACAGCTTGGCACGCAGACACCGGACGAGAGAGACTGCAGCAAGGGTTTCACGTGATCGTGTGTAATGTTCGTCCACACCTTAGTCTTCGACTTGGGGCTGCCTCCGTTCTGCCCTTCATCTGGGGCTTCGTCTGTTCTACCAGAGTTCAGCCACTTTGTCTTCTCACGTTGCTGTTTCTGAAAACTGTGTCTGAGAGGAGAACATGTGCCTGAGTCACCATCACTGCCAAAGGAATAGCCAGTGACGCTGGCTGGGATCTCAACATCACTGTACTTTTTGGCTTTGTCTCGCAGGGCAGGACATCTGTAGGGGTAGCCAGTTCTGTATCCCTATAGAGGAAACAAGATAAAAAAAAAAAGAATAAGATGTAAAAATAATCTGGATACATACAGTGTAAAAAGTGCCCCCCCCCATACAAGTAACTTGGACAAGTGTCTTATTACCATATCAAGTTATACAGATATGTTTATTTCAGAGGGATTATTCATCTTCACATACAGCTACTTAAATTTGCTCATACCAACCATGACCGAATCACAGTGCATGTATCATTGTTGACAGATATAGTTGATACAGAAATTAAATCATATAAACCTAGATTAAGGGTAAGATTTCTGCTGTAGTCGAATATTCTCTAATCTAAATAATGCAAATTGGAACCTTTGGACCACCTTTTTGGGCAATCATGGCTTGTTAGAAGGACGTCTAAAAGATCTTTGGCAAAATATTGACATTTGTAACATTTTGCTTACAAGATTATCCAGCATTCTCATGAGGGCTTCAAATTCTTGCTCCCCGACAAGCCACTTTGGATGTGCAACTGCATCCCCAGATGGTGACTCAGGTGAACGAGACTTTTTGTATTTTCCAGGATCTAGTAGTACCAGGTTGTCTGGTCCTCCTGCGCTTGCTAGGGTTCGTACCTAAGACAATGTAACATTTTGTTAGGAAGTAATAACTATAACCGAAGAAAACTATAGACTGCAGTAGTTTCTACATAGTCTCTAAACAGCTATTCAAAAATATATCTGGACTATGTTATTAAGAGGTATCTGAATAATGTTATTTAGATGGTCTATTCATTTTTTTTTTTTTTTAAAGCACTGCATAACATTTTATTATCTACTCAGTTGTTAAATATAAAGTGTATACATGTTACAGCGAGTACCTGAATCTCACAGGCAGACACAAGGTTGTGGATATAATAAAAAGCCTCTTCAACAGTTTCTCCCATAGTTACAAGCCCATGATTTCGGAGAATGAGCACCTTAAAAAAATATTAATTTGTGAGTGTAGTCATATGGTATTGGCAACTGTATTCACAAGGAAAATAAAACATGTACTCACCTTGCTTCTTGGACCCAAGTTTTTCTGTATTAATGTTTTCTCCTCTTCATCCACCAGTATGCCATGATAGTCATGATAAGCCACCTCTCCTAGGCACAGGGATTCTGGAGATAGCGGCAGTAAGCCACATTTCATGGCAGAGACCTTGTAGAGAAAAGTTTCAAATATTTGGCTCAGAAATACAATTTGGATGTTCAAAACTGAATAGTTTGACTCCGGTAACAGAATTAAACCCTATGAACATGGCAGTGCTTTATGAGTGAGCCTGCATAAAACAGCATAGCCAGCGTATGCTATCATTCATAGATTTTTCCCCAATACTCCCAGTGGGAAATATTGTCATACATATAGAATCTGATTTGAGTTAAAGGGGTATTCCGGGAAAAATTTACTTTTCCCCTAGAAAAGCAGGAGATCACTTGGGGTCCGACCCCTGAACTCCCCAGCGATCTCCTTATCGGACCCCTCCGGCTCTGTTAATAGAGCACGGGTCGGCATGCGACTCTATTCTTCCGGCGTACTCGGCTCTTTCATTCTCCCCATAGGAATGAATGGAGCCATGGGTCACGTGCAGATCCGGGTTTCTGTTCAGAACAGAGCCAGCAGGGTCAGATATGGAGATTGCCGGGGGTTCATTTTCCCACAATACTCCTTTAAGGACTTTCAAGATAAAATGCAAGAGCTGCCTTAAAGGGGTATTCTTTTTTATTAAGTTTTAGTATAACATTTGCTGTGCAGGAAACTGCAGCATAGTCCTATTTTCCAGGATAACAATGATTCTCACAATGATGAGCTAAAGTGTTTCCAAGTGCCATCACTTTATAAGATGAAAATAACCAGAGATCAATAAAAGAATAAATAGATTCAATTAAAGGGTTACGTAAAACACTTATAAAATAAGTCACAAATAAGTTTCAAAGAAAAAGTCACAAGGAATCTAAAGCCTGGAGGACAAACAGACCAAAGCTCAATAAGATGCATTCTATAAAGAGCAAAAAATATATTTTTTAAATTACACTAGTATAAAATCCAGATATAGGGAGAGAGTAGAGGAAGCCCTTCATACTCACTGCAGCCCCAGCAGGGGTATGGATATGGACAATGCACTTCACATCAGGTCGGGCAGCATAAATTGCAGAATGCAGTGTGAATCCAGCTTTATTCACCCCTAGGTTTGTACTGCCACGGTCCACTATTTCACCTTGAAGATTGATTTTAACCTAACAGTTAACATATAAAAATTTTTTTTTTAAAAAAAAAACACTATAAAAAAAAAATCTTTCTAAAATCAATGTAATTAAAAATCGGCTGATAAAATTATGATATTCTAGAATAAAAGGCTGATATGTATACATTTTCTCCACCCAACAATAAATTTAAACCAATATTTTTGTATATCTCAACAAAGGAATTATTGTCCAGCCGTGACCTGGCTATGTACTGCTCAAGTTAGGAATAGAGAGACTTAGTTAATAGAGACTTCAAAGACAAAACTTACCAAACTAGAGGCAGTAACTTCGCTGTAAAGGAGTCCGAAGGGAACAATAAGGAAGTGTTCTTGCTCTGAACTTACTCTGACCTGCATCAGACATAGAACATCAGGTCACATGCATTTAGTTAACAGCTGGAATCGAAAAACAACCAACCATGTGCTCAGAATAGTTTGTATTTAAAAGGGAATCTTTCAGTAGGTTTATGCTGCCTTAAATGAGGGCAGCATATACTAGTGACAGAAATGCTGCACAGATCAGTGTGTTACTTACATCATTTTGTTCAGCCGTTCTCCAGATATGCAGGAGAATGGGGTTCATTTCATACTACTCCCTTCACCTTCTGGCTGTTGATTGACAGCTGTCGCCTATACACAGAACTGCCAACCAGCTGCCGGTGGGCGGAGGGAGCTGGTGCTCATTAATATCAGAGACGACTGAGCACATAATGGAAAGGGCTAGTGTGCAGTGCTCAAAGTCCTCAATATTGAGGAGGATCTGCCTAAATTAGCTGCATAGAACAGTGTAAGTGATACATCACTGTTAAGCTTCTTTGTCACTAGTTTATACTAACCAGTGACAAATCACTGTGCCATGACAGACATCAGCATCAGAGGGTATGCAAGAGTTGAAGTGCTCACGATACCCAGAATAGAGTAGAACTGCACCTCAGTACTTTCAAGCACTTTTAATTCCTACTGCGTTGACCAGCATAACATGACAGCTGACCTAACCTGTCGGTTTCAGGGGGCCCAGCCAACCATCTAATGTGTATGGAAAAGCACTGACAGCAGATGTCTCTGGAAAGAAGGAATTGTGCATGGAGTTTGCGCCAGACGTTGCATCAGAATCCACATGAAAACCACATAGATTCTGCCTCTTTTCTCAGCAGCAGTCTTGTTGTTATCACAAACAGAATTACAGTGAAAGGTAACACCAGTATTTAGATAAGATGGGATCAGACCATTCACAACTGGTGATGGCCACAGCTACTCTCCTCTTGCTAGAGTGTTGTGAAGCATGCCACAAGACTCTCCCACAGAAGTCAGCAAGTTCTCCAGACTACAGGGCCTTGTGGTCCATGTAGCTGCCCATTCTAAATATATATGCACATGGTAAATATACTTATGAGACTTGTGCAATAACAAGAGCTCATAAAGAAAGTATTCGGTCCCTTCCTGTATCCACTGAAATAAGACCACCATTAAGGACAGAGTAAACTTTAGGGTTCCTTCCAGTAACATAAGTGCATTTGGAGACAGTAGTGCTCCCACTCTAAAAGGGAAACCCATTTGAAACTTGGAGATGGATTATTTTCAGTATTGTGATTAAGTAAAAGCTGGAAAGTGAAGGAGGTTGAGTTTTACTAGGACAGACATGGTGATCCTATACCATAGCAACCCCAACACTGAAGTAAGGCAATAAAAAAAAGACAAAAACATCCCAGGATTAGTAAACCACACGATTAGCGGATTGACAATGGAGCCAAAAGGAAGCGCAATAAATTACTGAGAACACCGGGCAGACGTGGCAAAGGGAAGACAATTCTTTACGACTTCTGTGACAGCAGAATGAACTACACAGACCCTGTGCATAGAAGAAGGTTTTTAAATCCATCTGACTCTCTCTAGTATTGCAGTGATGGCTTTTCTCTACAGCCTTATAAGATGCTGGCAGCGCTCCATATTGAAGAACATAGTAGATCTCTATCACTTTATTCACTCAGCCTTTTTCTTTTTCCCAAAAGAGTCGGGAAGGAGGTGGCTGAACATAACATGCATCTACCTCCCCAGCTCCAGCGCTGGGGTCCAGTTCCTGGTCCCCAGGGCACTTCCTGGTCTGAGTAGGGACCTGGGTCATGACATGTCAGGCCCACGGCGGAACCCACTACTGCCTTAGGCTGGGATAGCACTAGGACAATATGGATGCATTTGAGTATTTACATGACGGCCGTAAGTTCTGGCTAGGACAAGAGGCCATAACAGAGATGCAGAATTCACCTGTACTATGCTGGTACAAACCCACCCAGCCCAAGTCTTCAAAAGGAGAAAGGCAGCAAGTAACCACATATATATAATATTCTGATACTTACAGTAATGTGATTGTAGATCAGCTGAGACCACCCAAACAAATCCGCTAATCGATAAAATGCTGCTAGTTTACATCTAAGCAACTTCTCCCCCTTTTCATAGGCAATAGAGTCAGATCCTCTAAGATCATTCACAGGAGTTACCATTCCTAAGCCTGAAATCAAACACAAAGGGGTTATATACTGTAGAAAACAGAAAATATACAAGTAACACTGCAGAAGGCAGTCTGCATTACATACTGGGGCTGCGGCTTTCATAGCCTTTTTCTTTCTACCGAATGGCCAGAACTGCATAATTTATACCAGCAGCCTCTAATGAACCACTGTTATGGATTTCATGAAGTGACCTTGCTTGATCTATGTCTGTCAATACTGCAAAATTGGAAAAATGTGCTATGCAGGAAATAGAGCTGTCAAATCTTGTTGTCAAAAAAAAAAAAAAAACCTAGAACGGCTGTGATTGCTGCTTGATGAAAGCATGTTGGATGTATGCAGGGAAGCCGTAAGATCAAACATGTCATTTATTTGCAAAGTCTGTGCAAATATCTTAGTGCTGAAGTGCAAATATCTTATTGCTGAAGTACCAATAAACTGATTTTCTGCTCAGATTTGGCCACAAAAATCCACAACGGATTATCGTAACAGCGAATGTAAAAATCCACGTCATAGGCAAGTTTGTCTTTCTCTTGAATTTGCAGCATATCAATTTACATCACAGACTATTCACAGATTAACACTAGTTGAATAACTACTGTTGAAGGGAAAGTTTGCAAACGCTTCTATTACTGTGAATTACCTGTGAATTTAAAACAAGATTCAAAACTACCGTTTGGAGCAGGGATGGGGAACCTTTGGCCCTCCTGCTTCACTTTGGCTGTCCAGGCATGATGGGAATTGTAGTTTTGCAACAGCTGGTGGGCCAAAGGTTTCCTGTCCCATCAGAGGATTTAAACGGCAGAAAATGTCCACTGCAAATTTGCCTTATTTATCTAGAAGTCACAGCCTTATAAATTGTTGTATACTAAAACCCATACGCACGCACTGGCAATCTTATTTACAAATGTAGCACAGTAAAAGCATGCCTCTCATGGGTCAAGCTCCTGAACTTCCATCTGCTGACAAAAGTTCAGGTTGGTGTGGAAACACCCTAAGCAAAGAGTTCTGTGCATAATCCCTCAGAAGAAGAATAAGGAGAGTGCACTAAACTCGCAGACCCTTAGGACATTTCCACAGCAGCCTGACCCGATGTCAGCAGCTTCCTCTGCACATGGAAACTCAGAAGCCTGAACCATGAGAAGCACGTTTTAACTCTGCTACAACTTTTGCACATATTAAGGAAAATCTTTCAGGTCTTTAGGGATTCAAATGCCAACCCAGGGTCCAAGCTCAGGAGAACAGTATTTTAAAAGACTGTTTTCCTGACAAATCTGGGATCCCATAGAGTCCCCTCCACCCGGACAGTGACAAAAGACAGTCAGACTGCAGGGACAAGCCCTGCACTTATGGTGTGTTTACACAGAGAGATTTATCTGACAGATTTTGGAAGCCAAAGCCAGGAATGGATTTGTAAAGAGGAGACATCTTGGTCTTTCCTTTATGAGCTGTTCTCAGTTTATAGTCTGTTCCTGGCTTTGGCTTCTAAAATCTGTCAGAAATCTCTGTGTAAACGCACCCTTAGACTGTGAATCAGGCCTGAGCGGCAGGAAAGGATGGTTTAAAAGGCCTTGGGGACCAGACAGGTTCTCAAGCTGTGTTAACACACCAAATCTGACTTCTCACCATTCTGTATCTGTAGATTTTAGTCCCTCAGGCAAGAACAAATACTCACTCAAGTTTAATGCTGCCATGCCACCTTGAGGGGCTGATGGGTAGACACTTGGTACAGTTGTGGTCATGAAGTCTGCTATCTGTTGTAGTGCCAATAATCCAGTTGGGTTTTTTCCTTTTTTAAGTTGGTCTTGAATCATTGTTTCCAGTTCATCACAGAATGCCTAAAGAATAAGGTAAATTAGTCAAAAAAGACCCTTAATCCCAAGCGGAAAAAAAAAAGAATAAATTAACTCTATTTGATGTGCAGCCAAGCTGCAGCATGCACGCCTCCTCCTTGCACTGTATGACTGATGTATGTGACCTGCGGTTTTATTAATTTTCTATGGAGCCACCAGAGAGCAAAGTACAGCTCCTTCCAGCGGCTCTATAGAGAATGAATAGAGCCGTGGGTCACACGAAGACCCACGGCTCTATTCAAAACAGGATCCAGGGGCCGATCTGGAGATTGTCAGTGGGCATGGAGGTCGGATCTCCTATAATCTATTACTTGTCCTCTAACCTGTACCCTTTAAAAGGTGTATCTGTCATTTTATAAACTTTTATGACTATTTATAACTATTGCATAAAACAAACTTATCAAAAATAGAGAAAAAAACGTTATAATTTCCAGGTTATACTGCACATATAAATAATTCCTGTAATATAGGTTCTTACACACACTTCTGTCTGTAAATACGTTATAAACATGGCACAGCACAGTTTTAATGCCTCAAAGATTTTTGCAGTTAGAAAGCCCGCAAACCTGGTTGGCATACCATTAAATAGGAAGCAGCCGGAAGGGCTCATTTCTTGCTTAAGAAACCTGTTCTCTGCGGTCTACACCAAGACTTAATGAGAACAATTTAATGTGAAAAATAAAGTCATACTTTAGCCCAGACCCGCAGGACATTGGCCATGTTCATTAAAATGCCTTGGATTCCAGATTTATTTTACAGCTGTAAGCAGAATCCAGTCTTCATCCCATTCAGCTACATGTAATCTCAACGTCAATTAAATTCAGCCCCCGTCTTTGACAGAGAAATAATGAGATTTAATAGTTGATGGAGGAACTTACGGCTTCAACCTTAGCCTTTATTACAGTAACAAATAATACTAACGTATTAGACTGGTCCCTATTTTTTGCTTGACATGCTTATAAGTTATTCCCAGTTTGTGGGCTGGCTCAGAACGTGTGTTATGTCAAGCAGGCCTATACCACTGTGTGATAGGGACAGTGATCAGGCAAAGAACAAGAAAATGCTTGATGATGGATTGTTTTATTCTGCCTTGGAAAACAAACAAACAAACAAACAAACAAACAATGTCCGACGCATACAATATGGGACGTGCTGCCGATGGCTGGCTACAGTAAAGAGCCATACAATTGATCTGGCCATTGTTGGTGCAGCACACCCAAAGGTTAGTTGAGCCGTGTAATAAGCTCTGTAGCCGAGATAGGCGCTTGTTTACTGCGGTTCTTGGCACCTTTAATAGAGCCCTTACTCACCGGACTCTGAAGTATCATGGAGACTCTCTTTTTCTGCTCCATCATGTTGAAGTCCTGGCGAAGGTCAGGTGCCATGTTTCTCTCTCTCAAGTATTCTGGGTTGTTCTCATCCACACGGTCAAAATACTTCTCTTTATGTGGAGCATTTGTTGGGGGTGGTGAGGTCACCACCCCTGCATTAGAGTCACCATTCATTGTACAACCTTATCTTGCCCTGTAAAAAAAAAAAATAAAAAAAAAAAATACTAAAAATGAAACAGAAAATAGTCCTTGGTACTATTCCTGATTCCCACATGGTGCTGTGTGTATACAATATAGACAATATATAGACAAAGATGCCACGGCTCCCCAGCTTGCTGATCTGTGTCTGTGACCACATACATGGAATAAAGAAAGCTGGTGTCAGAAAGTTAAACAGATTTGTAAATCACTTCTATTTAAAAAAAAAAAAAAAAAAAAACACTCAAGCCTTCCAGTACTTATGAGCTGCTGTATGTCCTGCAGGAAGTGGTGTATGCTCTCTAGTCTCACACAGTGCTCTATGCTGCCACCGCTGTCTGTGACAGGAACTGTCCAGAGCAGGAGCAAATCCCCATAGCAAATCCTCCCCTGCTCTGCACAGTTCCTGTCACAGATAGAGGTGGTAGCAGAACGCACAGACTGGGAAGAATACATCACTTCCTGTAGAACATACAGCAGCTGATAAGTACCTGGAAGAGATGGATTTTTTTAAATAGTAGATTACAACTGTATATCTTTCTAAAACCAATTTAAAAAAGAAAAATGTCTGGAATACCCCTTTAACAAGCCCTAAGTACAAGTTTTCACTAAGAATTCCAAATATATATAAAATAAAGTTTTGCAGCAGTCCTGCAGTGAAAGCTGCCATATGACTGTTTTATTTAGTCTAACAGCATTAAAGGGAGACATGAGGTATACTTTACTGTAAATCATACATCAACATGTTAATTCACCTGCATTATACACCAAACCTCCCTAACAGACTTGCATATATGAAAAAGCCCATCAGCAAGCCATCATCTAACACACACAGACATACAATAGCCATTATCTATATGAGTGATGGAGCGGAGCTTTGTCAGTCCCACACATTTTGTGTGGGAAGTGGAGTGTGCATATTCATTTACAGTGAGGATGGATAGGTGAGAAAAACCCCTTTAAGTCTAGGAAAATGGACTTCAACCCCTAGAAATATAGTGACTGCTGAATTTGTAGAGAAGTAACAAACAGGATATTATACATCTGATGCGATTTCCACTTAAACTTTAGGGTATGTGCACACTGAGCAATTCTCGAGGAATTGTAGCTGAAAGATTTCTGCTATGGCAGAATTTTAGCGGAATTTGTGCGGAATCCGGCGGAAATCAAGCGGAATTACCAGCAGAATTCAAACCCCATTAACTTCTATAGGATTCCTTTAGCGGAATCCGCCCAAAGAATTGACATGTACATTCTTTGGGCGGAATGCGGATTCTGTGCGGAATTCCAGACGGAAATTTACTCTGTGTGCACGTGCAGTCGGAAATCCCATTGTTCTCTATGGAAGGAGCAATGTTGCATTTACACAGGCGGAATTCCACGCGGACTCCGCCCGCTTTTTATGGCGGAATTCGGGCAGAATTCCGCTAGAATTGCTCAGTGTGCACATACCCCAAGGGTGGGTTCATACTGAGGAATTCTCGCAGATAATGTCCGAGGAATTCCGCTGTCCGTCCGCGTGCACGGCCGCGCGCCTTTCTGCCGGCTCCATAGACACCATTCTATGGGCCGGCATATTCCGCTATCTGCCAAAAGAAGTGACATGTCATTTCTTTTGGCGGATAGTGGAATACACCGGCCCATAGAATGGTGTCTATAGAGCCAGCGGAAAGGCACGCAGCCGTGCGCGCGGACAGACAGCGGAATTCGGGACATTATCCGCAAGAATTCCTCAGGGTATATGCACACTGAGTAATTCTCGATGAATTGAAGCAGAAAGTTTTCAGGCAGAATTTAAAGATTTTTCAATCTTTAAAGATGTGTGTGACCCGCAAATAGCTCTCTGCATACCTTTTCGTATTTTTTTTTTTCATGAGGCGGGTTGCTGAGAAATTATAACTTTGCTGAGTGTCTTCTAGCGCCACTGGGCGGGGCTTAGTCCCTGAAGCGCCACATAGCCCCGCCCAGTACATCGCCGTTGACCCCGCCCCCTTTGGCACGTCATATCTCCCGGCCGACGCTCACAGTCTTGAGTACTCCAGGACGTCGGTGACGTGCGCGTCCACATCCCCCTGCGTCCGTCAAGTAATGCGCACGGGTCACCCACATCCTGCGGATTATACCAGCCGCACAGTCCCTCGCCGTTCCGAACGCTCCTGAGCTCTCGCTGTGGCTGTGAATCTCCTCACAGCCAGCAGCGAGGCGCGGAGATGCGGAGGTTCTTTTCGGCGCATGCGCAGTGCAAGGTGGACGCCGCAGTGCGTCTGCAAACTATCTCTGCACCTCGCTGCTGGCTGTGAGGAGATTCACAGCCGCAGCGAGGGCTCAGGAGCGCGTCCACATCCCCCTGCGTCCGTCAAGTGATGCGCAGGAGGTGACCACCGGGTCACCCACATCCTGCGGATTATACCAGCCGCACAGTCCCTCGCCGTTCCGAACGCTCCTGAGCCCTCGCTGCGGCTGTGAATCTCCTCACAGCCAGCAGCGAGGTGCAGAGATAGTTTGCAGACGCACTGCGGCGTCCACCTTGCACTGCGCATGCGCCGAAAAGAACGTCTGCATCTCCGCGCCTCGCTGCTGGCTGTGAGGAGATTCACAGCCACAGCGAGGGCTCAGGAGCGTTCGGAACGGCGAGGGACTGTGCGGCTGGTATAATCCGCAGGATGTGGGTGACCCGTGCGCATCACTTGACGGACGCAGGGGGATGTGGACGCGCACGTCACCGACGTCCTGGAGTACTCAAGACTGTGAGCGTCGGCCGGGAGATATGACGTGCCAAAGGGGGCAGGGTCAACGGCGATGTACTGGGCGTGGCTATGTGGCGCTTCAGGGACTAAGCCCCGCCCAGTGGCGCTAGACCCTCAGCAAAGTTATAATTTCTCAGCAACCCGCCTCATGAAAAAAAAAAATACAAAAAGGTATGCAGAGAGCTATTTGCGGGTTACACACATCTTTAAAGATTGAAAAATGAATAATGGGGGTGACAGTGTCACTTTAAGCCCCCCATTGACTTCTATAGGATTCCTCTAGCAGATCTACAGCAGAAAATTCTGCTCGGAAATTCTGCAGTGTGAACAGCAGAGCAGAAAACCCATTGAACACAATGGGACTTTGCTCTGTACATATTTTACAGGAGGAATTTAAAGCTGAATTTCAAGCTGAATTCCTCGCCTTTTCCTCAGTGTGCACATAGCCTAATTCCTCACCTTGAAGAGGAATTTCAGCTTGAAATTCCTTCCGTAAAATATGTACAGAGCAAAATCGCATTGTGTTCAATGGGTTTTCTGCTCTGTTGTTCACACTGCAGAATTTCCTAGCAGAATTTTCTGCTGTAGATCTGCTAGAGGAATCCTATAGAAGTCAATGGGGGGCTTAAATTCTGCCTAAAAACTTTCTGCTTCAATTCCTCGAGAATTGCTCAGTGTGCACATACCCTAAAGCGGATCAGCAGCAGAAAATTCTGCTTGTAAATTCTGCAGTGTGAACAACAGAGCAGAAATCCTATTGAACACAATGGGACATTGCTCTGTACATTTTTTACGGGAGTAATTTCAAGCTGAAATAAAAGCGGTTTGCTCTTCAATTCCTCGCCTAAGGGTATGTGCACACTGAGGAAAAGGCGAGGAATTCAGCTTGAAATTCCTCCCGTAAAAAATGTACAGAGCAAAGTCCCATTGTGTTCAATGGGTTTTCTTCTCTGTTGTTCACACTGCTGAATTTCCGAGCAGAATTTTCTGCTGTAGATCTGCTAGAGGAATCCTATAGAAGTCAATGGGGGGCTTAAATTCTGCTTGAATTCTGCCTGAAAATTTTCTGCTTCAATTCCTCGAGAATTGCTCAGTGTGTACATACCCCAGAAGCAAGCGCAGTAGCAACTATGTTACAGACCTTGGCATCTGGCACCAGTGAATGCAGCCACACTGGTTATCTTTACTGGGCTTTTAAGACACTATGACCGAGTTCTTTAGCTTTGGATGTCCAGGCTTGATGGGAATTGTAGTTTTGCAACAGCGGGAGGGACAAGGGTTCCCCGTCCTGCCTGTATTACAGCCACAAAACCTGTCCAACTAACAGCATCATAGTTGCAGAAGACGGGCCAGTGTTCACAGCCAGATTATGCACAAAATTACAGGCTCAGAAAAGTATGCAAGTGAACACTGCTGGCGTATGTCTGTGGTGATTGAGCACAATAGATGTATATACACAGAGACCAGAGCTGAAGTATTACATGAATATATATCCCCCTGTATTTGGGGGCTGAGCTCGGCTTTGACTCATCAGGCATAGCCGGCTTCTTACAGCACATCTCCACCTACTCCACACTAATACATCAATGCAGAGAGAAGCACACGCTCCATGGTAACTTGATGGGATTATCATTAAGGGAGGAGAACGGAGCAAGATAATTGTATTCAATTACAATGGCATTTTATTAGACCTAAATTGAGGCAATTAAAGGGTGTCCTCATGTGGAAAACGCTTTATTGGAATCATCAGGAAAACGGCATGACAACTACAAAAAAGATCAAAGTAAATGTGAAGGGGGAGCCTAATCTCTCTAGCTGCATTGTAATATTTCCCAACATATGTGGGGGGATCCCAACTCCCGGATCCCCTCTAAAGCCATAATGAGCGATATATAGTTGTGACAACATGAGACACTTTCATGGCACTCAACCAAGTGGGTATTCATGGTTTACAGTATCAACCCTGATAGGCCGCACAGAGCTTCCCTGGTCATGAGAGTCGATGGGTGCGAGTTAGGCTTCATACTAAGAAGGCATTGCCCCTTTAAAGGCATGCACATTCAGAAAGGGTCCGGCCACATGTATTAGTATAACTCAGCTGTTCTGTGGGGAAAGAACAGGATCACGCGCTGTAATTGTAATATGAACGTCTTCTTCTGCAATGCTGAACACGTCAGGAGAGATTGATAGCTCCCCATACAACACTGCGCAGAGTACATGAAGCCTACTGCTTGGCATGTACCATATACACCCTAATAAAACGCCATACAATCCTGACGTTTATGGCCTTCTGCGGACAGAGAACAAATAAAGGAAAATATTTTTTAGCCATTATGCAATTTGTTAGAACGTTTTCAGGAAGGATTCGGCTAAAAAGTGATTAACAAGCGCTTAGCGATATTCTCATTATTGCAGAATCCACAGGTGTAAGTGGTTAGAAATAAGTGGAAACAGATGTGCCGGACCCGCTGCCACAGTGTGCTAAATATTCCCCAAAACCCTGCCAGATATGCAGCGTGATGGAGGATCCTGCCTTACAATGCTCAAGGCTTTTCTATACTAGCAGTATAGATAGCCAGAGAGAAAGAAAGGCTTCCTGACACCACTGCCAAAATCTAAGACCATCCCTCATCCCGCCTGGAATACATAGGGTCAAAAACTGCAAAACTCCAAGGGAAAAAAATAATTATCAATTAAATAGAGGAGAATGGAGAAAAGTAAGACTAAAGGACCCGATAGGATCTATGGGATGGGAGAAATTCAGCCTAACTTATCCGAGCTTCCTGTATACCATTATACAAGACAGTGAGAGAGTTGTAAAGTTCTGCTCAATCTGTTGGCGCTATATGGCGAGATGCAAGTATCTATGTCACATCCAGAATTATAAAAGCAAAGCTGCTTTCTTGCAAAAACAGCACCATCCTATGTCCTCAGGTTTTGCCCATTCACTTCAAACGGACCAGAGTGACAAAACCCACACCAAAAAAAAAAAAGACAAAAGAGGGGCCATTTCTAGAATAAACCCATTTAAAAAGGTATTGTCCCAGGGTGGGCATAGCCTTGCTAGTCTGACCACTGAGGCCCCAATGTTCACAGGAATGGAGGTCAAATGTCCCCCAAGTGAATGCAGTGTGCGCGCTTGGCTACTCCTCCATTTACCGTGTATGGCACTCTCAAAAACAGCAAGGTTATGCACACTCAATGCTTAGAAATTCTATGCAGAACGAAAAGAGCAATAGCCGATCCGAGGCCCTGTCACTCCACTCACTTGGAGAACAAGTGCCCTCCATTACCATGGTCAGTCCCACCGATCAGCTAGTGCATGGGAGCCAACTCCTTTAAAAGGAAAACGTTGTCTAGGTCATATTTGATTAAATGAGATGTACACACTTGCCATAAGCCACAAATCACTATACATGTGTTATACAGCATCACAGATACTTGCCCCGACAGCTGGTCCAAGTTTTCACATATCTCCTTAATCTTCTCGGTGTACTTACTGTCTTCTACAGTAGACAGACAGTGTAAGCTCTGAACTCTGACCCTCTAAATACTGACAGGAGTCAGATGTACAATGTCAAAACGCCTCATCCCAAGGAGCAAATAAACACTTGTATCATTGTACCACATCATCTTTGAAGCCTATGTTTAGTGTATGTATATATATATATATATATATATATATATATATATATATATATATATATATATATATATATCTCAAACATATCTATAGGGCTACACTCATCCCTCGGACATTATATTGGTATAACGTTTCTGTATGGTGTAGTAGACTGCAATATTTCATACATTGGTATACTTTGGCTTACTCTCCTGTATCCCCCTATGCAGTGACAGCTGCCGCTTGGATCACATTGCAAAGGATTTCATCTATTTTTGTTATGTGGCTAGTAAATATACGGCAAGGTACACTACTACATACTACCCATTCGGGTGCTATAAGCCACTTCATATTCTATGGTCTAAATCATTAACAAGTTATATTGCTTTTACCAGGAAAATGATGCTTGGAGTCAATAAATAGCTTTGCGGGCATAGGGTCTTAGGGCCATGTTAAACGGGACGATTATCGTTCGAAAAATCGTTAGATTGTTCGGATTTAAATGATAATTGTTTCGTGTAAGGGTCCATTTACACAGAAAGATTATCAAACAGATTATCTGCCAAAGATTTGAAGCCAAAGCCAGGAATGGATTTGAAAAGAGGAGAAATCTCCGGCTTTTCTTTATGACGTGATCTCTCTTTATAGTCTGTTTCTGGCTTTGGCTTCAAATCTGGCAGATAATCTGTGTAAATGGACCCTAATAGCAGACAATGATTAAATGACCAACAAGAAATCGTTGGTTGTTTGATAGAATTCGGACCAATTTTTATTGTTTGATCGTTCGCCTTGGCCTTTTAAGCACAAGGAGGGAAAAACGAAAACGCAAAAATTTAAATTGTCAGGGTCCTCTAAGGGTTAAAACTATGTGTACACACAATATTGTTACTCAGTATTTTGTAACCAAAACCAGGAGTGGATTGAAAACACAGAAAGGCTCTGTTCACACAATGGTGAAATTGAGTGGATGGCCGCCATTTAATGGCAAATAATTACTGTTACTTTAAAACAACAGCCATTATTTGCCATTAAATCACGGCCATCCGCTCAATTTTAACAGTGTTTGAACATAGCATTTCTGTGTTTTCAATCCACTCCTTGTTTTGGTTGCAAAATACTGGCCATCGATACAGTGTGTGAACACCGCCTTAAAAATGATGCAACAATTTTTCCATTTTTCATTTCCATCAGGGGATTTTAACCAGAGAATAAACTGCTGTCAGGTCTCTACACGGGTGAGTTACCCCTAGACCAGTGTTTCTCAACCTGCGGTACGCGTACCCCAGGGGGGTACGCACCGCAGGTTGAGGGGGTATGCCGGGAGGTGGGGGGAAAAAAATCTTGGGTGCCGGGACACTGCTAAAACCCAGCAGTGTCCCGGCACCTATCCCCGCCGCTGCTCTCACATCCTTCCCCCAGCAACCTTACCAGCTTTCTGTGGGGTACAGGACATGGTGAGGCTGGTGGGGGAAGGATGAAGTCCGAGGTCACAAACCAGCAGCCTCTCAACTAACTCTCTCTCTGAGGCCCTGCTGGTCCGGCCGCCTGCGGGGACATCAGCCTGCCGCCGCCGCATCTCCTCTCCGCCGGGTCACCTCAGGCAGCCTGTTCGGGATTCGTCCCCAGGCTGACGCATATCCTCCTGGAGCCCCCGGCTGGACGCTGCAACCCGATCCGGCAGCCTCACGCTCTTCCCCCGCGGCTCCCGAATCGGGTGGCAGCGTCCAGCCGGGGGCTCCAGGAGGATATGCGGCAGCCTGGGGACAAATCCCGAACAGGCTGCCTGAGGTGACCCGGCGGAGAGGAGATGCGGTGGCAGGCTGATGTCCCCGCAGGCGGCCGGACCAGCAGGGCCTCAGAGACAGTGAGTTCCGAGGGGGTAGTGGTGCTACCCCGCCCGCGGCTCCTGCAGTAGATTGTGGACCAGGATATGGGGCGCCCCCCATGTCCACCTGCCGCCGCTTCTCCCCGGTCTCCCCTACGGCTGACGCTGCTTCTCTCCGGTCATTCAGTGGTTTGTGGACCGGGAGATGGGGCCCCCCCCTCGCCCTACGGCTAACGCTGCTGCCTATGGAAGTCGAGTGCCCCATCTCCCGGTCCACAATCCACTGCAGCAGAAGCCCCCGGAGCACCACTACATCATCACCTCTCTCCTCCTCTCCCCCCCATTCACCTCCTCTCCCCCCTTCACCTCCTCTCTCTCTCCCTCTCCCTCCTTCACCTCCTCTCTCCCTCTCCCTCCTTCACCTCCTCTCTCTCTCTCTCTCCCTCCTTCACCTCCTCTCTCTCTCTCTCCCTCTCCCTCCTTCACCTCCTCCCTCTCTCTCTCTCTCCCTCCTTCACCTCCTCTCTCTCTCTCTCTCTCCCTCCTTCACCTCCTCTCTCTCTCTCTCCCTCCTTCACCTCCTCTCTCTCTCTCCCTCTCCCTCCTTCACCTCCTCTCTCTCTCTCCCTCTCCCTCCTTCACCTCCTCTCTCTCTCTCCCTCTCCCTCCTTCACCTCCTCTCTCTCTCTCCCTCTCCCTCCTTCACCTCCTCTCTCTCTCTCCCTCCTTCACCTCCTCTCTCTCCCCCTCTCCCTCCTTCACCTCCTCTCTCTCTCTCCCTCTCCCTCCTTCACCTCCTCTCTCTCTCTCCCTCTCCCTCCTTCACCTCCTCTCTCTCTCTCCCTCTCCCTCCTTCACCTCCTCTCTCTCTCTCCCTCTCCCTCCTTCACCTCCTCTCTCTCTCTCCCTCTCCCTCCTTCACCTCCTCTCTCTCTCTCCCTCTCCCTCCTTCACCTCCTCTCTCTCTCTCTCTCTCCCTCCTTCACCTCCTCTCTCTCTCTCCCTCTCCCTCCTTCACCTCCTCTCTCTCTCTCCCTCTCCCTCCTTCACCTCCTCTCTCTCTCTCCCTCTCCCTCCTTCACCTCCTCTCTCTCTCTCTCCCTCTCCCTCCTTCACCTCCTCTCTCTCTCTCCCTCTCCCTCCTTCACCTCCTCTCTCTCTCTCCCTCTCCCTCCTTCACCTCCTCTCTCTCTCTCCCTCCTTCACCTCCTCTCTCTCTCTCCCTCCTTCACCTCCTCTCTCTCTCTCCCTCCTTCACCTCCTCTCTCTCTCTCCCTCCTTCACCTCCTCTCTCTCTCTCCCTCCTTCACCTCCTCTCTCTCTCTCTCCCTCCTTCACCTCCTCTCTCTCTCTCCCTCCTTCACCTCCTCTCTCTCTCTCCCTCCTTCACCTCCTCTCTCTCTCTCCCTCCTTCACCTCCTCTCTCTCTCTCCCTCCTTCACCTCCTCTCTCTCTCTCCCTCCTTCACCTCCTCTCTCTCTCTCCCTCCTTCACCTCCTCTCTCTCTCTCCCTCCTTCACCTCCTCTCTCTCTCTCCCTCCTTCACCTCCTCTCTCTCTCTCCCTCCTTCACCTCCTCTCTCTCTCTCCCTCCTTCACCTCCTCTCTCTCTCTCCCTCCTTCACCTCCTCTCTCTCTCTCCCTCCTTCACCTCCTCTCTCTCTCTCCCTCCTTCACCTCCTCTCTCTCTCTCCCTCCTTCACCTCCTCTCTCTCTCTCCCTCCTTCACCTCCTCTCTCTCTCTCCCTCCTTCACCTCCTCTCTCTCTCTCCCTCCTTCACCTCCTCTCTCTCTCTCCCTCCTTCACCTCCTCTCTCTCTCTCCCTCCTTCACCTCCTCTCTCTCTCTCCCTCCTTCACCTCCTCTCTCTCTCTCCCTCCTTCACCTCCTCTCTCTCTCTCCCTCCTTCACCTCCTCTCTCTCTCTCCCTCCTTCACCTCCTCTCTCTCTCTCCCTCCTTCACCTCCTCTCTCTCTCTCCCTCCTTCACCTCCTCTCTCTCTCTCCCTCCTTCACCTCCTCTCTCTCTCTCCCTCCTTCACCTCCTCTCTCTCTCTCCCTCCTTCACCTCCTCTCTCTCTCTCCCTCCTTCACCTCCTCTCTCTCTCTCCCTCCTTCACCTCCTCTCTCTCTCTCCCTCCTTCACCTCCTCTCTCTCTCTCCCTCCTTCACCTCCTCTCTCTCTCTCCCTCCTTCACCTCCTCTCTCTCTCTCCCTCCTTCACCTCCTCTCTCTCTCTCCCTCCTTCACCTCCTCTCTCTCTCTCCCTCCTTCACCTCCTCTCTCTCTCTCCCTCCTTCACCTCCTCTCTCTCTCTCCCTCCTTCACCTCCTCTCTCTCTCTCCCTCCTTCACCTCCTCTCTCTCTCTCCCTCCTTCACCTCCTCTCTCTCTCTCCCTCCTTCACCTCCTCTCTCTCTCTCCCTCCTTCACCTCCTCTCTCTCTCTCCCTCCTTCACCTCCTCTCTCTCTCTCCCTCCTTCACCTCCTCTCTCTCTCTCCCTCCTTCACCTCCTCTCTCTCTCTCCCTCCTTCACCTCCTCTCTCTCTCTCCCTCCTTCACCTCCTCTCTCTCTCTCCCTCCTTCACCTCCTCTCTCTCTCTCCCTCCTTCACCTCCTCTCTCTCTCTCCCTCCTTCACCTCCTCTCTCTCTCTCCCTCCTTCACCTCCTCTCTCTCTCTCCCTCCTTCACCTCCTCTCTCTCTCTCCCTCCTTCACCTCCTCTCTCTCTCTCTCTCCCTCCTTCACCTCCTCTCTCTCTCTCCCTCCTTCACCTCCTCTCTCTCTCTCCCTCCTTCACCTCCTCTCTCTCTCTCCCTCCTTCACCTCCTCTCTCTCTCTCCCTCCTTCACCTCCTCTCTCTCTCTCCCTCCTTCACCTCCTCTCTCTCTCTCCCTCCTTCACCTCCTCTCTCTCTCTCCCTCCTTCACCTCCTCTCTCTCTCTCCCTCCTTCACCTCCTCTCTCTCTCTCCCTCCTTCACCTCCTCTCTCTTCCTCTCCCTCCTTCACCTCCTCTCTCTTCCTCTCCCTCCTTCACCTCCTCTCTCTTCCTCTCCCTTCTTCACCTCCTCTCTCTTCCTCTCCCTTCTTCACCTCCTCTCTCTTCCTCTCCCTTCTTCACCTCCTCTCTCTTCCTCTCCCTTCATCACCTCCTCTCTCTTCCTCTCCCTTCTTCACCTCCTCTATCCCCCACTTTCCTTCTTTTACCCTCAGACCTTACTCTCCCCTTGATCTCCTCATGGCTCAGAGGCTGGAGAAGAGAGGAAGACCCCCTCCATGGGCGGATAATGTGAGTATGAATTTTTTTTTTTTTTGTTCGGGCAGGAGGGGGAGGGAGTAGAATGGTGGGCATTACTATGGGGGCAGGGCAGGAGGCATTATTACTATATGGGGGGTCATAGAAGGGGATATTTTTAAATGAGGGATCCTAAATACGGGGACAACCCACACACCTACTCACTTTACAACGCATTACACCAAACAGCGGAATTATTACTGTATGGGAGCCTATAGGTAGGAAAACGGGAGGGAAGTTAAAGGAAAACTGTGACGCCTAAGATGTCTGGCAGGTTCTCTGGCAAGAGGTAAATTGTAGCTGCAAGAAATCGTCATTGTGGTCTGGGCCAGATGGAGAGGAAAAGGAAAAGTGATATATGGCTACATGGGGAGGTATCTGGCTATAGAAGGAGGTATCTTAACTACATGGGGGGGATGTCTGGCTGCAAGGGGGTAGGTATCTGGCTAGGTAAATAGGCAGCGGCTACAATCTCGCAGCAGATTGAAAATCCTCTGTGAGAATGCAGAGCCATAGGCCATAACAGTACAGAGTATCGCAGTGGATTTTGCTGTGAAACGTACATGTAAATCTACCCTGGGCAATGTTATTAATGGATGGAATCGTTGGGGGTACTCGGCTGGAGCATCTTGTCGCATGGGGGTACTTGGCCTGAAAAGGTTGAGAAACACTGCCCTAGACCACAGCTCCAACACATTTGGGCTCAAAGATTCAACCATATCTGAGTGTTTGTCTACAGACAAACTGCCTACAGAAGACTGATCTGCAGTCAGAGACACTGACAGCTTAGCGAGCAGGAGGCTGGGCACCACTGATTTTTCATGAAGAAGAGGGAGGAGGAAGGAGTGGTGAGGTGTGCCAGAGTGTGACACAAACAACTCCTCTTTGAATCGTCATTAGGGTACAAACCCACTTGACGTATTTGCTGCGTGAATCGGTCTTAAAAATAAGCAGGCAAAACGCAGGTTGGCTTTATACAATTGTTCTGCGTTAAAATACGCAATTGCATATTTTTGAAGCGTGAAGCTACATGCGTTTTTCGCACAGGTTGTTAACAACTGATGCTTTGCTAACAAGCTTCACGCTTCAAAAATACGCAATTGCGTATTTTAACGCAGAACAATCGTATAAAGCCAACCTGCGTTTTGCCTGCTTATTTTTAAGACTGATTCACGCAGCAAATACGTCAAGTGGGTTTGCACCCTTACAGTAGGAGACAGGTGATTGTATATAATACACTGCAGGGAAAAGGCACCACGCTTACTAGGAGACTGCCGGTTACAGCACATGGTCAGCACTAGGTAGGGCCCAGGAGCTGACAGATTTCCTTTAAGATATATTACTCATGCTTTCATATCCATATAGTAAGTGTATTTCCTGAGGGAGAGCACCTAGCAGTTCCAACCTTCCCCTATCCAACACCACATTATCGCTTATGGGCGAAGTTCTCCTTTCTAGGGCAAGTCCACACATCTAAAATCCCATCTTAAAACTATGTAGCAAGGTGTAAAATTTTCCATTAAAATAATTGTGAGATGGTTTCAGAGGAAAAACCTGCGTTGATTGTGTGAACAAGGCCTTAGAGCCCACAGCTGTTGGCACGGAAGTCCCAACACATTTCCTTTTCATTTAGGGTTCCTCAAGGT
Organism: Dendropsophus ebraccatus; assembly: GCF_027789765.1. Classification (NCBI taxonomy): domain Eukaryota; kingdom Metazoa; phylum Chordata; class Amphibia; order Anura; family Hylidae; genus Dendropsophus; species Dendropsophus ebraccatus. Next base: position 37,418,056 of record NC_091460.1, on the reverse strand, counting down.
ACAAGAAAACGTGTTAAAAAATGCCAAACATGTGCAACAGTAACACATACACCTACATATTGTAAGTAAATTATAGAACGTAAACTCATACACATTGGTAAGAGAAAAATGTCACCGGACTTGCCGACTGTGGTAGAACCAGACAACTGGATAGTATTTATAGGGCACTCCAGAAGCTCCCAAGAAATGGCCGGGGAGAGAGAAACGTTGGATTTCAATTCCCTATCTTTCTGTTCTCAGAAGGATAAATGCATCTTTCCATTCAGAACAAACACTAGGCTGAGACGAATGTTTATATTTATGGGGTGTAAATTTGAAAATAAAAAGGCCCTTCTGGCTGACAACCCCAACAATATCAGAATATATATGCTTACGCTTAAGACAGGATAACGTTGTGTAATCCTAAAAGAAAGGCCAGTAATTGAGTATAACGAGCAACAAATGAGATCAACAAAAGAGGTTTAAGACTTGGAGGAGCAGCAGTAAATTCTTACAGACAAGAATACATGTAAACAAGGTACATCTCAGCTCTAGTGCTGGGAACCACTAGTCTGGATGGCTACACTATTCATAAGTCTGGCAGGTTTTCATGGCCCGCTATTCTTCTTCAGAGGCTGGCAGACAGAGGAGTCTGTTTTCGGCAGATCAGTTTGTACAATACATTGTTCAGCAAGTCCCTTCTACTCCTAAGAAACCGAACCCTTCCTCGGATTATTGCCCTACTTTTCAACTTTCTGTGCAGCTGTAAAACATCAGTCAGAGACCAGTCTTTGTTGTCCTGAAAGATTGAAGACATTTCAGCAATGCAGAACAGAAGAAAAAGGCAGAACACCATAACGTCTTTATTCCTGAAAATCTAACATCCATATAATATTCAGGGCCAAACATCTGACCCCGTTGGTTCACACTCCAACTCCTTCAAATATGGCTCAAATGTCACTAGTATAAGATGTTTACAGTAGTAAAATCATTTAAAGAATCAGGTCTCCAAGACACAATTACTGGACGTCTGAGGAAGTGCACCTTGTTCATGCAAAACAGCTGTAACCTATCTGGAAAGGCAATGGCATCCTGTTTGTTGAATATACGATTTTATCACGACAGCACTGATGGAATAACGATACGATTGTACGCAGACTGGAGAGTGCAATCCTTTTATTCTTCTTTATTATCTTAGCACTGTTAGGGTCCTTTTACACACACAGATGTCCGACAGTTTTTTAAGCCAAATCCAGGAATGGATTTAAAAAGAGGAGAAATCTCAGTATTTCCTTTATGACCTGATCTCTGCTTATAGTCTGCACCTTGCTTTCTGTCCAATCCCTCTCCAAACAGAGGTGCAGACTGCGGTGGGAGGGTGGGGATTTATAGCACAGAGGCATTGTGGCCCTAGAACTCTTAGGGTGCGTTTACACAGACAGATTTATCTGATTTTGGAAGCCAAAGCCAGGAATGGATTTGAAAAGAGGATAGATCCCAGTCTTTCCTTTATGACCTGATCCCTGTTTATAGTCTGTTCCTGGTTTGGGCTTCAAAGATCTGTCAGATAAATCTGTGTGTAAACGCACCATTAAACAGGTCTTCAACATGCATCACTAATGGAACAGATGCACACACGATTTACAAGTGTCACCTGGATCCCTTTATTGAATTTGTTAGGGGTATTTTACATGATCAGCGAGATCAGCGCTAGTTTACAAAGCCTTTACAATGCTCAATAATGCGGCCTATTAACGTCATCTTAGTCTACTAACAAAAATCTAAATAGCAGCCCAAAAGATGCGATCTGGCAACAAACCGATCGTTCATGTGTATGGGGAGGACGGAAGAGATAAATGGGGCCAAACAATCATTGGGCTGACACTTATTGAAGATGTCTAAACTGTAAAACACAAGTGACAAACTCGGGCTCTCCAGCTGTTACAGAACTACAATTCCCATCATGCCTAAAAAATGCTAAAGCTTTGGCTGTCCAGTCATGATGGGAATTGTAGTTTTGCAACAGCTGGATGGCCTAATTTGGCACCCCTGCTGTAAAACAAGTTGACATCTTCATGGAGAGGAACAATATCTTCTTGGACACATCTTATTAAAGCTGGCTTCAGATTCCTAACCTATGTAGAGAGTCCACCAAAAACTTTGGACAAAACAGCTCAGCAAGCCGGACTGTTTAGCCCCAAGAAGTAAAGGACCCCATGACATAAACCCAACAGTCTCCACTAAAGTCAATGGGGTTATGCACCCCTCCAGTCGGGCATTGCTGGTATTTCCAGCAAACAGAAAACCAGAACACCACATGTCTGCTCGAGCAAGAATCTCTGTTCCCTAAATGCATGAGGGATGACTAACCTCACTAAACTACTTTCTGTTATTCTGTAGAACCAGCAGAGGTGATGAAATATTTATATACTTAAAATATTCAGAAGTTTATGAAAAGTTCATTGGAATGACTGAACAAGCAAGCGGGGGGAAAAAGAAAGCTGACATTCTGAGGTTACCTTCCTGTGAGCAGTTCACACACTGCGGCAAATTCTCTCCTCTACTTCTCAACTTTGTTTCACTGACTCACTACTACCAACCTGTATGTGATCCGCTGTGGCAGCACAGAAGGTGCAGGATACAACAGAACCATATAATAACACAATGAACAGGAGCATGAGAAAAAGGAGGAAACAGAAAATTACTACTAATGATAGACTATCCATTACTAGCAGAAACTATATGTATCCCTACCTGGGTCTGGTGTCCCCAGCCACAACATAACCCAGCAATGATTGCAGACTAGTTATAATTGCTCCAGGTGACCTCAAAGAACAACAGATTATGTCTATCACATTACATACCTATGCAAAAGCTCCTTAATCCCCGAGCACCTTTCATAGGTCAGGTTTCCTCAGTGTAACTACACCAAGTCTATGCCAATGTTTGTGTATGCGTGACCATACCATAAACCACAATTATAGAGAATTGCAGACTAAGACAAATTAATAAAATGCCTGAAAGACTTAGGGCACCAGTTTACCATTTGTTTGATGCTAGCACCAATTTGCATTTGAAAATATTTTTATTAGCATTTTTATTGATCATGTACTGTAATACATAGAAAAAAATATTACCTTGTAAATGAGTAGAAAGGATGAGGAAAGGTCAAGAAATCAATTATTAAAGGGGTAGTCCTATGAGCTATAACGTGGCATTTGGGCATCTCGCATTAATAATAACGGGAGTAATGCAAACTATGCCTGGCCAAAAAGTAGTTACCTGCAGAATCAGAGGCCACCGCAGATGCCCTCCATGTAAAACCCTGAATCATGCCATGTAATTGCAGCTTTTCCTGTCAAGCTTATGGGCTCTATGTAATCTATATCTCTTTATAACGTAAAAACAACAGTAGTAATGCTAGATTAGACCAAGTGATACTGTACCATACATGTCCTCCCACAACACAGCTGTGAAAAGTGAGAAATAACCGGATGAAATGGAAAGTATACATCATGCATCACTTGAGGTGACAGGTTAATTGTCCTTTGTGTTTAACATAACCTACAGTTATCTATGCAGCCCAAATGTAAGGTACAGCCGGACACTGCTCTCATGTGTTAGAAGTCAGCTGTTATACGGATAAATGCCTATGACTATTCATGCACTGAGAAGCCGTCCGGCCGTCACACATGAGAGAACATATTATATGGCTCCTAGTTGTGCACATCAATTACATCCACCCCCCACAAATCTGCATAAAGCCATCAGACCCAGAGGAGCAGAAAGTCCTTGGAAATTCTTCCATTCTCTCCACATAGCAAACATCCAAGCAGCTTGAGGTCTTAAAAGAAAAGTTGTGTGTACACTAAACACCATGATATGATTAATAGGAATCAGTGCTGGAAGTGGACTAGTTGTTTCTGTGATAGGAACCAGGAGGAAGGAAGCGCTGTGTATTCTAAGACTACTTCCTTCCCAGAGAAACTATAAAGGAAGGCAATATGTGGATACACAACATATATACAGTAAGATAATTAACCCAAGGGCCACACAATATGTGGGCAAAGCCTGCAGGCACTAGGGGGCAAGTCTGCCACTTCTCTTCAGGGATACAGCATAGGCACTAGTGATGAGCTAATCTACAAAGCGAATTGCTTCATTACTATCTGTATTCCACTCACCAGTCTGTGGGGCTTTGAAGTGTGCTCCCCTTCCTGTCACTCCTCCCCAAGTGCTGGGAAAAGATGGATCCAGTCCTAGAAAACTTCTCCTAGTTTCCCAGGACTGGGTCTATCTTTTTAACAGCACCCTGGGAGGAAGCAGAGCACACTTTAAAGCCCCAAAGACTACTAAGCGGAATACAGATTCGCTTTATCCCTACTGTAGATTTGCTCATCCCTAATAGACACAGCTGCAAACTTCTAGGAAATGGTACAGGCTCCAACAAACAGCGCCGGTATTCTGTAGAAAACAGACAGATTGACACAAAGCTGCACCAAGCCAACAGTTTCAGGGCAGCATACTACAACATTATGCTAGATCTGGGTGAAAAAGGCATTATAAGCCTTATGTAAGTGGATAGCTGTAGTCACATGTGAAGTGTGCTAATACCGCAAACAAATGATATAAAGTAACCTGACCACATCCTTTAAGGGTTACTGTAGAATTATAGTTATACAGAAAACCTTTTCCCGCTACACCACATCGGCATCTACCACACCAATGGAGGCAAGCTGGGCAGCACTGGCCCTGAGATCAATGGGCACTTTTCCGAGTAAGGACCCGTTCCCACTGAGCAAAACTAGCGGAATTGTCCGCCGCGGAAAACAGTTAGCCTCCCGCTCATAATGGGAGTCTATAGGAGGCGCGTGCTCATGCTCTATCCGCGCTGAAGAATGAACATATTCATTCTTCAGCGCGGGGAGAGCAGGAGCGTGCGCCTCCCATAGACTCCCATTATGAGCGGGAGGCAAACGGCCTTCCGCGGCGGACAATTCCGCTAGTTTTGCTCAGTGGGAACGGGGCCTAAGGGCCTTGTACACAGAAAGATCATCATTCAAAAAAAAAAATTTTTAAGTGATAATCTTTCTGTGTGTATGCAGGCAATGATCATTCTACTGATGAAAACTCTTTTGTGTCGTTGATGGCACCTTTTAAGCTGACCATGAAATCAGTGTAAATCCTTCGCAAATCTTTGTGTATATACATGCAGTTCTTGCGATGGGATCAGGAGGAGTATAGCGTATGACAATGATCGTAATAACGATCGTAACTAACAACTATCGTTCCGTGTATTATGTTGAATTACTTCAGGTCATTTCCAATTGTCTATAGTTAATTGGAGGAAATGAAAAATCCCTTTACGTAATAGAACCCTAAGATGCGCATAGCAGACACTGCTCAATGAAGCTGTATAATACACAGAAAATACTGTAACACTAAACTCTTTCTGGTGACCTTCACTATATTTTGCATACAGGAAGTGTTCTGCAACATCTCACTGGCACCTGTATTTAGGTGGAGCAGTTCGAGGGTCATAAAAGTGGCAATAGGATTCCTGTAATAATGTGCCTGTCTTTAGTTCTCCTGGTCACCTTGGACAGGAATGTTTTACACGGTTATAGGACCATATGCTTTTAGAGCAGAGTGGTGCTAAATAAGTGTATTTCCAAAAATAGTTAACTTGACGAGTCCTACAAGTATAACTATATTAGTGGTGATGGGAATACCCCTTTTTAAAGTTTTTTTTTTTTAAAGACCCAATCACCAACTCTTATGTTACATCCGGCCTTTAGTGATATGCACCAAACTTAACATTTTCCTACACAGGAGCTTATGCCTATAGCTGTGTTACAGCAACATGTATGGTACTATGACACATATCTATATCGCTCTATCGTATCTCTGTATCCTTCAGATTTTGTACGGTGGTTGCACGTATCTTTATACAGTAGTATTGCTTCGAGGTTAGGATATCTTCAGGACAGTGCCATATGAAAACAAAATTCAGCATCACAGCTGCCATATTACAGACTCCATGCACAAGGCCTAACAAAAAATATCTACATAAGTTTATACAAAATCAATGAAAGGTCAGAAGTACCACCAAAAACCCATAGTGACTACTGAGGGGCCTCATACATTTACATAAGCTATAAAACTTTTCTGCCACAGCAGATGACCATGTATATTATTCTGGTTTTATTGCACATTCTACATACGGGCTCTTAATAAAAAGTAATTTGCTATTTGCCTTTTATTGTAAGTAAACCATTAACTCCGGACACAATGAAACTGGATCCTAGTAACCGTATGTGTGTTTGGATTGAATGGGTTTGCTCTTGGAGATTTTTGTCATGTTTATAAAACATGTTATATTTACACTATATTTTCTGAATTAAAAAAAACAAACAGCAAAACATGTACACACAATGTACAGCTCTTCACATACATCAATAAAAGAATGCTGAACGTGTGACCTTTCCCCCTTGCAGCTCTCTTGTGGGTACTGTACATACCAGCAGCACTATTTATAACCACAGCCCGCACTTCTTACACACATTTAGCCAGCCATACTACAGAAAAGAATTTGGCCGTTCAGGTAAAACTTGTAAACAAACTGTGTGATGACCTAATTGGAACAACCTCGAAATCTATAAAAATCTACATGTACACATACTGCTCCGTATCCCACACGACACTACTGAGGATGTAAACACCATACTGAAAGTGACAAGCTTGTGCAGATTACTACGACAGTCCACAACAGATGTATAAACTGCTCTATTTCTACTAAGACATTTATCATGACTGCTGGATAAACACATCAAGGGCAGATGTAAGCTAAAATAAAAAAATTTAAAAAAATTATTTTATATATATAACTAGAAAATGTACCCGGCGCTGCCCGGGTATAAAGTGTCAGTGTGTTAATTAAATTTGTTCTAAGGTGCCCAGGAGGCCAAGCTAAAGGTATTGTTTCATCTGAGTTAATCAGTGGAATTAGTGTATACCTGTAGTGCATAGTTGGAGGGGTTCTGTATACCCACAATGTATAGTTTTTAGGGGTCTCGCATATCTGTAGTGCATAGTTGGGGGGGGGCTGTATACCTATAGTGTATAGTTGAGGGAGGTCCTGTATACCTGCAGTGTACAGTTGGTGAAGGTCCTGTATACCTATACTGTATAGTTCGGGGGTCCTGTATACCTGTAGTATATAGTTGGTGCTGTATACCTGTAATGTATAGTTGGTGGAGGTCTTGTATACCTGTAGTTTATAGTTTGAGGGTCCTGGATACCTGTAGTGTATAATTGGTGGAGGTCTTGTATACCTGTAGTATATAGTTTGGGGGTCCTGTATACCTGTAGTAAATAGTTTGAGGGTCCTGTATAACTATAGTATAGAGTTGGTGGAGGTCCTGTATACCTGTAGTGTATAGTTTGGGGTCTGATATACCTGTAGTATATAGCTGGTGGAGTTCCTGTATACCTATAGTATATTTGGGGTCCTGTATACTTGTAG